>NC_050520.1:15800771-15809178 GCF_002922805.2 Oryzias melastigma
TTTAGCAAAAAAAAAAAAAAAAAAAAGGTTATGCAAGTAGGGCTACAAACATACATGAGCAACCTCTGAAAAATTGTTGGTCTCCAATCCAATGATTTAAAATGGACTCTAGTGTAGGGGTTTGTTCAAGTTTTTAACTATCTCAGAAAACCAGCAAATGTCTTTTTTTCACATAAATTGACAGATTCTAATTCATAACATTCTTCGATCACGGATTATCTGTTCCATTTTTTTGTGTGTTGGTCGTGGTCAGCTCCTCCGGCAACAGAGACAAAAACATCAGAAGCTGTGTTTCCCTTGACTAAGAAAATGTGCAAATTGGATTTGCAATAACAAATTTAACTAATGCAAATACGTCAATTTAAGAAAAACTTGCATTTTTCTGAAGAAATGTTTTCGAGATTGGAAGAAGGTGGTTTTTAAGATAATTGAAATTAACATATTTCAGAAAACTGCAATAAAAACACTTTTCTAATCAAATGAGTCACATGACCAACTACAGGATATCACGCTGTGCACTGCCTTGGGCACTGTAAACCAAAGCATCGTTCACATTCAACACCATATTTTTGAATGACTTATTGCCTGAATCGGATAATATTTATTCAGTGTAATTGCAAAATTGTATTTTTTTCGACATTTCTAGATTTTCAATAAAGTTTTGAGCATATGTTTAATGGAAACAGCTAGAATTTACATCTCTTCACTGAGCTGCTGATTAACTTAAAATTCATTTTTCTTTAATTTTTTAAACTTTAAAGTCTATTGTCATTCACGACCCTCTTCGTGAACCGCGCTTGGCATCTTTGGTCTGATGAGCAATTTCTTTTACAAACAATGAGGTCTATTGAAAAGTCTTTAGCTTTTTTTTAATGATTTTTGGCTCCTAGACTAAAACTTTCAAAGATATGATTGTTTACTTTGCATTTTGATACACCATGAGATTCTTTCCTGTCTTGCTTTTAGACGGATGTTGCGCTGCAGGTTCAAGGTTTTTCTTTTTTTTAATCTGTGTCTGATTTTATCAATGTCTGTTTTTCACTGTCTTGCTCATGTTCTAGCGCTTTATGTCAGCTGTTAAAGTGCTCTATAAATAAAGTTTAAACTAGTATGAGGGTACAAGGTCACCTGTGGCAGTATTTTGTTTTGTTAGGTTTAGTGTTATGTTTAGGATTTAACAGACTAATGTATCTTATGATTATGATTTAGACGATTTATGTCAAGCAATCAAACCAAAAATGATTAAAAAAAGAAGACAAAAAAGAGAGTTATGCATCTATTTATAGATAAATCAAACTTGAGATAGTTATAATTGTTTTGGAAAATGTATAAATGAAAAGTAATAGTGATACATTTCCATATCCACATGCACATGTAAATAATGCCCCTATAATTACTCATATTCACAAATCCTATAGAAACAATCTATGTAACGTCAAATCCATGCTCGTTCAAAAAGTAAAGTAAATGTAAAGAAGCAGGAGGAAACAAGTTGATATACTCCACCCCATCACCATAATAGGAGTTGACATAAAGCTTTAAAAGTCAGTTGGTCAGCTTTAAACTAGTCAGGTAAGCAGTGTTCCTGTCCTGTGATTTTTAAGTGAATCTATCCCATTCCTGACCCTCATCAAGCTGCATGCTCAGCAGACACAGACGCTGCATTAGCTTTGTCATTAAACTTTGATGGGAAAAAACCCATGCTTTAAAATGTCATATTCCTGCATTAATTGAAGAGATGTCAGGAAGGTCAGGTCTTTTCTTTTTCAAAAAAAATAATTTGGGTTCAAAAAGAGGAAATGTCTTGTTTTATTTATTTATTTATTCATTTAGTTTTGTAAAAATATGTCAGCACCTTAACAATCCACATCGACACCTGCAATATTTTTTCATGGTTATGGCTATAAACTGAGAGGAAGGGAGTTCCAGAGAGATGGAGCCACTGCTGCAAAGGCTTTGTCACCGTTAGTTTTTAACAGAGTTCTTTTAACAACCAGTAGACCCTGGTCACATGATCTCAGGGACCTGCTGGGAGTGGACGGTTTCACGATGTACTTTATATAGGCTGGTGCTTAGTTATTAAAAGCTCTGTTAAAACAGGATTTTAAACTGCACTCTGAAGCGGAAGGGGAGCCAGTGCCGGTGGATGAACAATAGGGTGACGTTTGAGTACTTGGAGGTTTTGGTTAAATACCTTGCAGCTGCGTTCTGGACAACCTGAAACCATTCTAAAGAATTTTTACTAAGACGTGAAGATGGATGGAGTTGCAATAATCAAGACGAGAAGAAATAAAAGCATGAATGAGCATCTCCATCTCAGAACGAGATACAACTGGACTCATTAAATGATAAAAACAAGAACGAGTGAAGTGATAAAGCTGGGTCCAAGGTTATCCCGAGGTTTTTGACAGACGACAGAGGCGAGTGGACCAAGCCACTGGACCATCTGGGGGAGGTATTTGTCAGGAGCACAAACTTCACGTCCAAGTCTCTGTGCTTTGTCTCCTCCTGACTCAAGACACAGAAGTTTAAAGAGAAAATGCTTTTTCTACCACTGTCTTACTGTCTTTCATATTAAAGAGGGAAACATATTATATAAAAAAATAAGCGAATAAGTAAATAAATATCACATCCCAGTTTTGCTAAATTTTTTCTTAATGACGATTAATTTTAGTTTTGTTTTTTTGTCTCTACAAGCACGATTCCTCGTGTTCACGATTGGATGCTGTTTGCGTCTTTTTGTACACTTTTCTTCACATTCACTTTGCAAATTAACTGTTAATAAATGTTGCTAACACACATGAATAAATTCAGATTCAGATTTTTTTTTATAAATTTAATGGTCTTTTAAAGGAGTTTTACAGAGAATAAATACTTTAAATCAATTTATGGTATAATGCAGTTTAAATGGAAACTGTTATATATTACTGATTTGAATGTTAGAGGCAACTTTCATTGGAAACCATGTAGTGCAAACATGTAAAAAGACAGGAAAACATTGACTTTTTTTCCAGAAACATTTTTATGGGATTTTAAAAAGGATTTCAGAGGATAATCAGTAAAATAAAAAATAAAAAAATCTTCATTTGTCTTCTTTTATCATGACTTATTGTCAGTCCAACATTTACATTTAGATTATTGCGCTCTGAGTTATCAGCAATGCACTAATGCTGCTGTGATTCCATCAGTTTAGGAAACAAAATGCCTCAAGTCCCCAAAACATACAGTTTACTTTTCAGGAGGTTTACACAGCCCTCTCGCCGTGAGCTAACACACACAGTGATACGTTTCCTGCCTGTCAGCAGCTCTGTCCCATCAACACCCCGATCTGCATAAGTCCTGTTCATCCTCAGCACAGATGACACTGTGCCCAGAGCAGCGTGCTGCTCCAGCCTGGAGCGCCGCACATGCAAACACTGGCCTGGGATCAAATCCCAGCCTGAATCTGTCCCTGTGTTTACCCTCTGTGCTTTCCCATTGGCTGAAGAGTTAATGCTGCAATGTGTGCAATCCAGTTCAGTGGATGATCAACAACAAATATGACTGGGGGAAATTTTCAGTTATTCAGAACTTTATGTCATTTAAATACCCAATACCTTTGGGGGTGATAAAAAAAAAAATTGTAGAATCCTATAAATTCTATAAATTGTGTAACTTAATCGACCACAAGGGGGCACCATTCAGTGCTTTTGTGTGCTGGTCCCAAGTGTGGCTAAATGCAGGTGGTTGTATCTGGAGGGGTTTTTGACATAAAACTATGTGATTCACAAACACAACTTTCATAACTTTGGTCGTGTTCCAGGTTAACAACGACCTCCTCTGGTGCTGTTGACCTACAAGGGGCTGGTGGAAACTGGACTACTGTCTCTCAAAGAAGGAGAGGAGAAATATGTTTGTAGGCAGAGAGAAAAAAAAGAAAGAAAGGTGGATATCCTGTGTTGAAGAGACCAGGTGGAAATGGAAAAAGGCTCACAGGCTCTATTCAGCAGAACTGGAGGAAGAGTATGAGGAGTTACAAAATAGGTTGGACACAAAGCTGGTAGAAGTGGATCTGGATAGGTTGACAGAGAAGAGAAACAGAGTTTGACAGGATCTTGGAGAGTGAGAAGATACCTGAAGAATGGAGGAGAAGTGTTCTGCTGTCCATTTTTAGAATTGGAGACATACATGAAGCTACTGAGTAACTCACTGAAGTTTTGGGGATAATTTGTGAGAAACAAAGAGAGAAGGAGGATCTTCTGGAGAGCTGGAGGTTTGACCTGGAAGGCAAGAAATGAAAGTCAGCAGCAGTAAGACAGAGTATCTGTCTGTAAATGAGAGGAACTCAAGTGGAATAGTGAGGTTACAGGGAGCAGAGGTGAAGAAGGTGGAGGACTTTTAGGACATGGGGTCAACGATCCAGTGCTAAAGAGAAAGTGGGAAAGAGAAGAAGACGTGTGTGGAAACTGGTTGGAACGGGTGAAAGGAAGGTCTCAGGTATGATGTGTGACTAAAGAGTGTCATCAAGAATGAGAGCAAAGTTGAGGAAGTGCTGCAGGGGTCTCCAACCCTGTTCCTTGTAGATAGATAGGAGAGATAGTTTAGGATAGATCAGGATAGAGAGGAAGCCCAAAGAGGAGGTTCATGGATGTGATGGAGGAGGACAGGAAGGTGGCAGGACATTCATCTAAGTCTTCTCTTTTTGAGTTCTAGGGTGTAGGGTTTGTTTTACTGGGAATATAATTGTGTATGAGTGTATGAAAGGTCTTATAGATCTATGTGAAAAGACTACATTTACAGCCAGCCCAGCTGCAGTGCAGGAATCACTGAGTTTGGAAAGTTGTCTACTGCAGTAACATTTAGGATTTTCTCCCAAAGAGGCAACAGAAGCACGAGTTGGACATTGGTGATGAAGTTCAAGAAATATGTGGGAGATTAGTGGGAGATGCTTACACCCTCCAGAACTATCTGGAGGATGGCAGGGCTTGGCAAATGTGTAAGAACCACAACATTAAAAAAAATTGTAAGCCTCAGTCTTCTTACTCAAATAATAGCATTTAGAACGAAATGGAAAAAAGCATCAGATTCAGATATTTTTAAAAGCAGACGCTGGCTCTGTGAATGATTCAAGAAACCTCAGAGGAAAGCAGCTCAGCAACTGACTAACACCAAAGCTTCAGGTATTTGTGTATAAATGTAAACTATACCATTTACAGCATTCTTTAAATTAAATACATTTGAATCTTTTTGGCATAAAAAAATATTTTCCTAAAGCACTGTTTATTTTCTAAACACATTAAACCTATCTTTCATTAATTCTTAATGTTCCTTACATGCTTTCTGCTGATGGGTCAGTATTAAGAAGATGAGCAAGAAAAAGTTATTGACACAAGTAATCCTCTGTAAATCACTAGAAACAAACAAACATGCAGTCAATGAATGACAAGGTTGCTGTATGATTCAAGCTACAGATGGGATTCTGGGATTCTTACTTTAAAGAAAGACATCTTCTATTTTTCCTTGTTGCCAAGTATACTTCAAAGTAAGAAAAAAAAAGGAGAAACCAGGAATTGCTGGGGAGCCCACGACAACATAATGAAGGATGAACAGAAAATGTTCGTATGACATATAGAAAGATTTGCAATAAAAAAGTTAGGAAAAATCCTTAACTACGTCCAATGACTGTATATAGAGAATTGGACTGAGTGACTCCTCCCCTCACGTCCCAAACAGGAAGCACCTGCTGGCTCCAAGATGACAAAATCCAGAAACTTTCAAACTGCTATTACTCAGTCAATATATTTGTCAGAATAATCCTTTTTGCTTCTTACTGATCTTGATTTTTTTCATGATAGTTTTATTGATCACAATTTATTCAATTTATAAAATGATCAGCCAATAAAAGTTTTTAGTCTCACGTCAAACGGTTTAAAAGTTTAAGGCCACTTTTTACTTTTTAAGTAGTGGGGGTGTGGCCTTCCAACAAGCTCACTCCTGGTTGGTGAAAATGGTTTCCATAGAAACGTTGATTCAGACTGACTGACTAATCACTGTTTTCTGACAATCCAACATGGCAACATCCATATCGTATAGAAATGGTGTTTGAATTAACTTAATTTGGTTGGCAGTTGGAATTTTGCTAGTTTCAATGGCTGACATCACACCTGCTATGTCCAGTTCTCATATACAGTCAATAATTACCAGTAAATCACATACTGTCCACGTTTTATACAAATATAATACAACACATAAAGTCATCACTGGCATTTGTAATGCATGATAAATGATTGAAAAAATATACTTCTTATTCTGAAGAATGTTCTTTTTATTTAATTTCAATTCTCGTAAACAAAAATCAATGACAGGAAAATCAACACTCAGAAAACTTTATTGCGTTTTGGATCAAATCAACAAAGGGAGCATAACTTAGACCGATCAGGTCAAAATATCCAGAATATTGTTCGTGCTCACAGGCTAGACTTCCATTCACATTCTGGTCCAAAATGAAAATAAAAAACATGTCACATGCTATAAAGATACAAAAGATTCAGAAGAACTGACAAATGCAAGATTGGATAAGAAGATGCAATGAGTGGTCTCCACAGACATGTCACTGAATCCATTTGAATTTTTACAATTCCTCTTTGTCTGCAGGCACAGCGGGAACCTTTTAAGGCCCATTTCCATCAGAATATGTGCAAAGGTCTGGTGCATTTTGAAGAATTTCCATTAGAGAGAAAATTGAAAGAAGACCCAACTAAGAAACCACCAGACTTTTTGAAGTCTGAATATCAAGGTTAGTGGTACAATGTAGAGGAAATAAAGGTTTAGGACTCAGTTTGTTGATCTATTGACCAGGTAATATTGTCATGATGTCACACTCACAGTTCTTCCAAACACCAGTCAGTGACTCCTCTCAGCAAAATGTCTCAATGTCATTTTCTGTTTACATGTAATCCATTTTTAATTCTGCCAAAATAGCTCATGTCAGACCACACCTGCAAACATAACAACTACATACAGTATGTGCAGAGTATTACCCATAGGCAGAAAGCATCATTAGACCAGAAAAGACCACATTTATAAGACATTTGCCACATACACGTGGATCATGAAAACCTGAAAAGAAGAATTAAAGTTTTGCTCCTGTTTACACATCCAAGGCAAAGGAGTGGTGAAGTTTTCACGATGTTTTTTTAGAGGTAAATGTGTCCGTTCATCTCAGTTGGAGGGTTTTCATTTGGGCTGTTCATCCGTTGCTGATGTTATTTCTGAACACATGGATATTAAATTATGGTACTTAAATGTCACAATTAAACAATAATTCTGTCTCCAGGGTTTGTAATCTCTTTGTTGCCTGCAAACACGAGTCAGTTGTTAAATGCAGAGGCCAAAATGTGAGGTTGTGCAGCAAAGAGCAAATTGAAGCCATCAAATTTAATCAGTGCGTCCTTTTAACAGGCGATTGAATAAATGACTGTTGCAAATTCTGTTTTTGTGCGTTGGTTCTGTGCCTCATTGCCAGTTCTTTGCAAATATAATAAGGAAACGCCATGGGAGACTGTTTCTGCTTTCTGGATGTTGCGTTAAAAGAAATTTAAAAGAAATAACGCACAGACGGTAAATGTTACCGCTCTGTTGTGTTTGCAACCTGTAACAATATTTACGACCTTTATCTTTACGGCCCCCACATGCTGCCTTCATGCTTCACTACTTTGCCATTTTGCTCTATTTTCAGCTTTAACTTAAATCCCAGTTTGAACATTCCAGACATGGAGCAATTTTTTTCCATTGGACATTTGCTAAATTAACCCCCTCCCATCATGGATATTGCACCCAAGTTGGTCTAACTGATTTACATGTAAACTTCCTCCAATGGTCCAGAGGTAAGGATGATGTAATGTACGCCCCGCTGAACCCTTTCTCATGTCCAACTTACTGCAAGTTGTATCTTGTTTGAAGCAGAACAATGCATCAAATTTTTGCATTTAAAGAAATCAGTTTTAGCTCAGTGAATTGAATTGTTCACAATAAACCACGATCGACCATGAATTGTATCAGCAACCAGAACCTCTGAAATGAATTGAATCTCTGTTAAAAGACATCTTTATTCCCATCATGTCCGGTGATTGCCTCCAAACATCTTGGATGTGAGGCAGAAACTTGATTCAATCAGCACGTACCCACTCATCTGTGATTGGCTGGCTTGGTGGCACATTTGTAATTTTGAATTTAGAGATGAGAATATAAATATTCTAGAGAACATTTCTGAAAACTGTTGTATGAAGTGATTTGATAAAAAACAGATTTTTGAATGTTAAAATTATAAAAAAAGGTATGACCAAAGAAAGAGATCTTAAAATTTTGGGATTTGCAAGCAAACATTACATTGCTTCATGTGTGGGGAGTCAAATTTGGATCATCTTAA
>NC_050520.1:15809409-15873163 GCF_002922805.2 Oryzias melastigma
AAAACTGAATTAAGAAGGAAAACTTAAAACAAACAAAAAAAAAAGGTGAAAACACAAGTAAAAATGTTCTTGGTAAAAAGGTTAAACATTTTCTTTTAACTCAAAATTATAAATGTACTTTTTATTAATTTGAATATTTCTTTAAAGTCTACAATGTATATATTTTAAATTCACTATTAATTTTAAAAAGATCAATAATTCCTTCACGTTTACAATGTCTAATTTTGAATTTAAACTGTTTTTACATTTTCCTTTTTTTTTTCCAAATGTACAATCTGGTTTTCACTCACTTTAAGGGAAATTAAATTTGACCCTATATATGTGATTTAGTACATTACTTTTTAAAACTGTACATTTTGAGTGCAGTTAACGAAGGTTTTTATTTTACAACTTTTGTTCCCATTTTAGTGGCTCAAATATTACTTCATAGATAGTAGTAGCAAAAACCGCTTCAACGACTGGAATGTTACTGTGCTTGAACGTCCAGGAAACTCACCTGACCAGAATCTGATAGAAAATCTATGCACTGCTGATAAGAAGATGACACCAGACTCAACCATGCAGGTGATCTGAAAGCAGCTATCAAAGCTACCTGACTTCCATTCCGGCTTTGCAGAGCCTCAGGGTGATAACCTCCATGCCACAGAGTATTGATGCAACAATTCAAGCAAAAAGAGGCCCAACCAAGCAATGAATGCAGGGAAATTGTCATAGTTTTCAGTATTTACCTAATATTTTGGCTAAAATGTTCCTTTTTAGTTGGTCTAATTTTATATTCTAATTCACAGAAGCACTAAAGTTTAGATTTTCATTATCTATAGTCTGTCATGACTAAAATAAAGGTTGGAAGTACTTCAATCTAAGTGCAACAATTCTATTTAAAATACTAGTTATTAATTAATTGGAGAAAAAAAAATCAAACTTTTTCCACAATTTACCTGTATGCTTAGAAAGATGGAAATGGGAAAACCACTGAAGCTGAAACTCATGTAAACAAGTCAGAATGACTGTAATCTCATCTGGAACAAGCTGTCCATGAAATCAAACCCTGCCACTACACAGCCACAAAACATACAACATTTCATCTGTACTCGTTTTAACAGAAACATAGTTGTACAGTCAAAGTTAAGTTTAGCTAAGTTCCATGTACTTGAAAAACTCGACTGCTGAATGAAATTGTTTTTGTTTTTCTTTAGAACCACCAGGTGAATCCGTCAAGTTCAAGTCTAAAAAGGATTGATGCAAAGGTCACTTTTACACATAGCACGTTAAAGAACAATGATGCTATTTCATGTTATATTTGTAACCTGAGTTTTGTATGAAGGAGGATTAGAGACATAGAAATAACAAATGAGAAGTTCTGACTTTGTCATCTTCAAAAAATCTCCACTTTTTCTCAGAACTCTAATCTTAATTTGACTTCCGCTTTAAAGTAAAAAAAAAAAAAAAATTCAAATACCGTAGCTCAATCATTGACATAATTAATGTATATTAATTATAAGCAGAAAAAAACATTCTTTCATGCAATCAATGCAAATCAGCTTATTCTGTTGCACTGATCTGCAACCCTTGATGTTAGTAATGTGCTGATATGGAAAGCCGCTTTTCTGCATGTCAGAATCAGCTGATTCACGTTGATGGTGTCAACGGTCGAAGGGTTATAGTTTGTCAAAGAGCGTTTGTTCTCTAGGTGTCGTCGGCGACATCTCTGGTGTGAAAGAGTTAAAGTTTAGGTTCTAAAAAAAGGGCTTGAATTCAGAAATTAAACTCATAAATGTAGGATTAACTCTGAGATTAATATAAACATTTTGAGAAAAAAAGTCACAAAATTGCGAGTCTAAATTCTAAAAAAAAGGTCCAAACGTGGAGATTAAAGTCATAATTAGCATTAAAAAATCAGCGTTCTGATATCAAAGTCAGAATTCTGAGATTATTCGTATTTACTCTTTTGTTTTTGTTTATTTGTCAGAAGTTTCTCATATATGAGTTGACTTAAAAAAAGTTTTTTTTTTATGTTTTGTGTTGTTTGAACCTCTATGCAGTGTAGTATCACATGATAAAAGAGAAGCTATGATGTAATGAGCTAACTTCCTGTTGTTGTCCAAAACAGTAAAAGAGATGAAGTCATGGCAACAGTCTGGTTTTAGATCAGATATCATGCTTTTCATCTTAAACTCCAAAAGCTTTAAATTTTCATGTTCAGTAGTGGATTCAATCTGCAAGCATTCAGGCTGGGACTACAATACATGAACACAAGCAGAACCTCTTCAGGAAAAACTAAATTTGATCATTTGTTTTGTAACACAAAAACATCTTAAGACTATGGTCACATATCCAGGACCGGAGTTACCATTAGGCAAAGCTAGATGATTATCTGGGACCCGCGGGGGCCCCAGATAATCACCTACCTTTGCCTAATGGTCCAAATAACGTACAACCACGACCACAATTTTGGCAAAAATCAGGCGGCGGCATGAAATCTTGAAGATTCTGCCGATGCCGCCTCAATACGTAATAGTAATTGTTTTTGTGACAATAGCATAAACAGTGATCATAAAATTAAAACCAAAAGCAGGATTTTTACATGGTATGCTTTTTATATCAAGAAAAAAAAAATACATTCAATGTTGGACTCTTTTTTACTGCCTTTAATCATTCCTTATTTCAAAAACCAACATGCAAATCCTTCAGTAATACCTTTAAATGAAATTTAATGAATGAATTCCAGTCAGTTTGAACTAACTTTCTATCAGGGAACAAGTTTACTCAACAATGCCACTAGAATTTAAAAAAAAGTATTATTAAATAAGTAACTCAATCATTAAAAAGGAAAAGAATGTTTTTTCGTCAAACAAAAACTCAACACTTGAAACAAATGCAGCCATCATCAGTCAAAGCGAAGCGCCAAGCTTATATATTTATTTTGTAACAAATAATAATTCCCTGATTATTGTTGCAGATAATATCTACCCCTCCATAGCAAGGCACTATGAATGGTTTGAATGTCCTTGGATTTTCATCAACTGGGTTTGACTGATGGCTGTATAGAAAGATTCCTTCTACAGAGGCAGTTTTTCTGACTAAGAAGTCTGCAGAGAACATTTCTGTCTTTGTCTCCCGTCAGAACACGGTTCATCCTCACTTTGTTCAGCAGATAAAGGAGCTCAGCAGTGATTGTGAAGTCACAGAGGCAGAATCTTGTCAGAAAATGACCCATGTGTCCTCACCAAAACATCTTCATATCCAGGCTTCAGGCTCCACAGGAAAAAGTTACTTGGTGTTGGTAAGAAACAACAGCTTAAAGCTGTTTTGTCCTGCTTTTGACAACAAAACGGCGGTAAATTGTTCACTAAAGGTAGAGATAACCTACCCAGTAGACAATGTTGAAAAGCAAAAAGGAGGTGGGAAAAAAGACTCTGGAGTATGCGTCCAGTTCAAGTAGATCTATGTGGAGCCGTCCTCTCCTCCACCCACCTCCTTTGCACTCCTCAAAGCAGCAGAAGAAGCTCTGGCAGTCTTTTCCGTCCAAACACTCGTACACACAAGTGTCCTCGAAGTCCTGCCAGTACAGGGAGTTGTTTAACGCGATGATGGTGTGTGGAGGAGGTCTCACATTCAGGACGGAGTAGTTCTGGAAAGAAGAAAATCTTTCTTTGGACACGACAACAGAGATCACTCATTACATTAAAAAATACAAGCACTTATATTTTACAGCATTATAGACACTGATACATCTGCAGTGAGGATGAAGTTTTGACCTTCGTCAGGTGAAGACCCACTTCATCGAAAATTGTGTTTTTAATGTATTTATTGTGTTATTTTTCTCATGATGGAGAACGAAAATTAGGATTAAAATTGTGTCGTGTATAAAAAATCATGTTTGAAAAAGTGTGTAGCTTTAGTCAGCGGGCCACAAATTCTACTCTATTATTATGGATCCACTTATAAACGATTAGATTCACTAACGTCTTTGTTTTCCTTGTCCGAGCTGGCATCTGGATCAAAACTGTACGGCTGGATGGCTCCAATATCGCTCATCATTTTTGTTGTACCAAGAATTAGTGCTGTTCAGATCGATCCAAAGTATCGATCTCAAGTTGGTATTGGATTGATTCTGGCCCACAGATATCAATACTTCAGCTCTGGTTTGAAACTTTTCTGTATCTGCAAAAAGGACCAGCTGAGTCGCCTCCTCACCACTCTGACCACTCCTATGAGATCTCAGCAGCAGATCTCTCAGTGCATATTAAAATGCTGAGTTGTTTTCGACAAGTCACCTGTTTTAGTTGTTCTATTTAAATGCTAAAAAGTTTTTTTATCATTAAACGTCATTTTTTTTATCACAGTTACTTGTTTCTTTTTAGTTTGTAGACTGTTTTGCATTAACTTTTTCAATTTTTATTTAATTTTAAGAAGTTTGTTTTTAATAACTAATTTTCATTTAATTGAAAATATTATCCTAATCCTGTTTTTGTTTATCAAGTAATTTAAAAAAGGGAAAAGAAAAAAAAAAGAAAACATTCTCAGTGATCAAAACAATTGAAATTTTAAAGTTTGTGTCACATCCACCGCATCAAAAAAATATCAATATCGGTATCCGGATTGGTGATATTGAACTGGTATCAAATTGGTATCGGATCAATACCCAAATGCTCAGTATCGCCCAGCACTACCAAGAATACTAGCTTGGTGTTGTGAGTGGCTGTAAGCTAGTGGGAGAGTGTGTAAACAAAGGGATCATGGGATATAAGGGCAAGCTTACTCCGTGCCAACAATCCCACCCACTGCAGGAACGATGTCCTCGGGAACGACGAGTTTTTGTTTAGGGCTACAAATTGCATAGTCATAATTGAAAAACCACTGAGAAGAATTTTACAAAAATGAGCCGCTTTTCTACTTCGGAATCTACTGGAATGACGTTGATCGTGTTAACGGTTGAATAGTTAGAGATTTTGTAATTTAGCGTCACCGGTGATGCCTCAGGTGTTAAAGGGTTAAAAACTATTTTCATTGGAGTGAGTCTTTAAGTGAATCACCGATGGACTAAGTGAGCTGTTCAGAGTGACAAATGTATCTTGGGTTATCTTGGAGATTAAAACAGCCTCCTGCAGATCCGTAACAGGATATGGAACCGGTACATACTGTATATGGTTAATTTAAAATAAAGAGTTGGGATCAAAAATCCTAAACAAATAATTTCTGAAGACAAACTCTTAACTGGCCTGTTTTATGGACCTTTGCTTGGTTTGAGACCCAGAACAAAAGTCATCAGTCCTCTATGTCAGGAGGTAGAGGACAGCGAAGACTGTCATTCCACATACTGACGGCTGCCATCAGTTGGCGCCAGCTTTCATTCTGGAGGATGACCAAGGCGCCCATCTGAGGAATTACTCATCCATAACCATAAACCGAATCTATGACCCACTCCAACGATTCAGTTGATGCCTTTTGGCAAATCTCAGGTCCGTGTTGGCCTCGCCGCCATTGTCTTACAGACATTTCAATACACATTCATGGCTGGAAGGAAATCCACAGTCAAGACATAATATTAGGTTCTTCAAGCCTGAGATGCTGTGGGGCCTGAGACCATTGGAAGCTGCAGAATTCAGTTTTCTTATGTCTGAAGCAATAATTCACAATTATTGCCCCTAACGGTGAAATTATACAAGAAATCGGTCTGACTGTTTTAATCTAATCCAGTCCAAACAGAAGTATTACATGTAAAGGGACAGAGAGAGGCTTAAATTTGCTGTTCAGAGCGTGAGGAGAAAGTGAGGAACAACACCCCCTCTAAAGTATCAGTCTGCCTCTACTAGGGGGGTCAGAGTGAATTTGAAAGAGGCACAGAAATATATCGAAACAAGTGGATGCTACTGAAGGAAAGAAACGGTTAGTGGCTGCAACTATGAAACATTTATAAGCTTCAAGTGAAGAAAACGGAAAGAGGAATGGTGTAAATCCATTACTTTACCCACAATCCTTAAGGAAAAAAACATGACAGAAACAGGACATGGATGAAAATTTTACAAAAAAATCTATCAGACAATCAAAGAATGCAGCTATTCACGAATTTTAGCACCAGCTTCCTTTGTCAATTATGCAGTCAGTATCTTTAAAAAAATAAATATCACAGTAAATTAGAACAAACATCCTCACCTAAATGGTAAACTTTTGTCCATTGATGGAATTAGGCCCATGTTTTGTTCAAATGAATGTTTTCGAGAAGGGGTGTCCAAATTTAGGCCTCGAGCTGATTTTCCAGAAACGTTGGTGATTACCTGGATCAGGTGTGTTTAGCCAATAAGAAGCTTCATTGGCAGGCTGGTTGGAAAACATGTAGGACACCGGCCCTCGAGGACTGACTTTGGACACCCCTTGAGTGTGGTAGGAAGTTCAAGCATTAAGACGACAGCACAAACTTAGATTTGAACTCACCGTTCTGTTGGGTCCCATGCAGCCGTGTCTTCGAGAGCTGTACGAGTAGTAATTCAAAGTGGCATACTCCATCAGTGCAGCGAAGACGAACAGGAAGCAAACAGTGACGAAGAGGTCCATGGCGGTGACGTAAGACACTCTGGGCAGTGAAGTCCTGGCTACAGAGCTGAGGGTGGTCATAGTCAGAACTGTGGTGATGCCTGCAGGACAGAAGAAAGCCCAAAGACACATTAGGTAGGCAACAACTACACATAATTGGGGAATCTGTGGTTTCCATATTTAATCCATTCTTTGAGTGAATAAAATCTAAATTTCTAGTTTTTCTTAATCAGGCATTCGAATATTTGCATCAATAAGGAATTTTAAAGCCAGTCCCAGTGGGCTTTTAACTATGATTATGCCATTTAAAAAAAATAAAAACATAAACAGAAATCATGGTTGCTTTCTAGGACATAGTTTCTGCATTGTCACATCCCAAATATGCTCTTTTTCAAACAGAATTGTTCTAGTCTGCTCAAGAATTTGAATAAAGAACTACTAAAAAATGCAGTTTTAAGCGTAACTATTTGAACTATACGTCCTCTATTATGAGAAAAATGCCACAAGAACATGTTAGATTTTCATCGCCGTGGGTTTTTAAAGAGAATATCAACTTTTGCTCCCTTGTTGGACATCAGATTGATTGTACAAATCAGACTTCTGTAACCCACAGAAGTTCAGCGGTAAGATGAGGAAGAGCCACAGCACAGGGATCTGGTAAACAACTTAATCAACAGTGGAGAGGCCCTTCATGAATTACCGTCTTCTGTCTTAAAGACCAAAAAGATGGTGATTACCCCCAGAAAGGCAGAGGCTCTTGTCTGGCTGACACATTATTGACCTGATGCATCACAGGATGTTTGACGTCGGCGGGCTTAGAAAACGTTTTATATTCAAACTGTTACATTTCTTAAAACTACTCCACAAGGTCATTTGATCCTTATTATGAAAAAATATAGATTAATGCATCATCTGTTACCCACAGGTCAATTACTTGCAATGTGCCCTGCTTCTATTTTTAGGTGGGAGCTTGCAGATGATTTGGAAAGGTTATCAACTGCAGCAAAAAGACGTCCTCCAGGTCTGTGTATTTTATTTTCATTTCTTTATTTTTTTATTTTGTGATTTGCCCTTTGTTTTTCGAAAAGTTTAAAGCCCAGCGGACGCTAAAAATGGAAAATAAATGAATGCAGAAATTATCTGTTTCTCTCGTTCCCATGGCAACCAGCTGGTCCCATCCATTTCAGGCAGAAAATTCACACTTTTCCCTTAAACACCGCCTGCCACTATGATTACTCTGGCCGGCTGTTTCCTGATGTTGTGCTACAAATTTAAGAGATCTTTCTTTAATCAATAGTAGGAGCTGCAGAAAAGCCACTCTGCAGCATTTATCTTAGTCTACAGGCAAACAAAATGTCAGAAGCTTTGTGTGCACAGATTGAACTATGTGTTGAATACGCTCAGATTTCCTCATAATTTAACCTATAAAACAACTTATAATGATTGTATTAATTTTTGCAATAGTCATGTAAAAAATATATTTTTTCAAATATGAATTTCAATGCATGAGAAAAAAAATGCTTCAGTAGTAAGATGAGCAACACACACGAGCACAAACACCTACAAACAAATGTCCAGCACAGAGGTGGTGGTGTGATGATTTGGAGTTGCTTGCAATCACAGAATCTGTCGCTGAAACAAACTTTTCTTTCACTAAAGACAAGCGTTTGGCTTTGTGGACAGAATCGTTGGTACACCTCTGCTAAAGAAACAACAAAAACAGCGTTGATGGAAATACTTTCAATTGACAAACTTAATAAATGAAAATGTACAAAAAAAAAAACATAAAATAATAAAATCCAACATTGCTTACAGCCTGCCTGGATTTATTTTAAGCTGTGACTAGCATGTTTAATAAGTAAGACATCACTTAGGTTTTTGCTTTTAAATAGATGCTACATTTAGGTATGTTAGGAGCCAAACAGGTTTGTCGCATATTTGTATATTTTTACATATTTTGTTGTCTCTAAGGGTAAAAAAGTTTAGATCACATCTTAAGACAGCTTAAAGAAGTGGGATTCTGAAGCATAACCTCACTTAGATCACAAATTCAACAGATGATATCAGATATAATGCAAATCAATTACCTTGACAGAACTCCAGTGGACTGCACAACAACAGAGAGCGAGCACAAACAAAGGAACAACAAAACAGATAAAGGAAAAAAAAGAAGCAAACTCCATGACAAACAAATATCTAAGCAGTCTGATGTAAAGACAAAGCAAATCCAAGGCAAAACGTGAAGAAAAAGAGCAAATCAAATGTTCAGAAGAAGGTCTTCCGTTTCTAAAACTAGCTGTACCTAAGGCCGTTCTGGCTGGAGTGGCGTCTTTTTTGATCCAGAAGGAGACCCAGGAGAGAACCACAGTCAGAATGCAAGGGATGTAGGTCTGGATGGTGAAATAGCCCATTCTCCTGCTCAGGTCGAAGTAAACCGTCATCACTACATAGTCTCCTGTGAAGAACAAAAACATGGAAGACAAGAAAACAACTCACAGCATTCATATTACTGAAAATACAACCAACTCCGTGTACGTCTTTGTTTTCCTCGTCTGAACGCCATTTTTGTTGCACTCCTAATGTTAGTGTGAGGGTCTGTAAGCTAGTGGGAGTGTGTAAACAGAGAGCTCTCAGCTATGGGTGATGGGAAAGGGGTCTGGAGTTGCTCCAAACTAATAGTCCCGCCCATAACTCAGGAAAAAAATTTCTAATGAACTCCTGCTGCGTTGGAGAAATTACTGTATATAGTTAAAAATAAAAACAGGTTTTATCTAAAAACAGTATATTCATAATTAAAGACCCTGGGAATGTTTCTAGAAAGATAAAAAAGATGTGAATGGGACTTTCATACAATAAGTAGGTAAAGAGGCATTCATGAATGGCATAAATATAAAAAAAAAATCTAGTCAACCAATTAACTACGAACATGGAGCTTATTGAACCAATAGACCAATAGAATAAAGGAGTTAATCAAATGGATTTCTATCTGTTAACACCTGTATTCACACAAATGTTCACTGACACATCAAATCAAGCCTTAATCTTTTCCGAACAGCTGATTAAGAGTTTTTTTTGTCTTGATTCTATTGTTTTGCTTGTCAGCTGTGAAGCATGAGTGATTGAAAGGCTCTGTTTTAGTGGCGTAGCGGTTCATCAACGATGCAGCGAACAGACTGTCACATTCACAAAACACGGCAGCACTGACACTTTAGAAGTGATGCCAGCCAAACAAAACATGTCACACAACCTAATGGAAATCAACAGCAGCAGGAATTCAACAATCCTTTTCCTGACAGTTGCTGTAAAAACATCTAATATGTATGAGCTAAAGAATTTGCACCAAATAAAAGATCTTTCAGCATGAATTATTTAAAAAAAGGCATTTGCTTTGAAATTGCTACTCAAAATAAAAGTAACCAGCATAGCTAACTTAAATGAATGAGTTTAAACACCGTATCTGTTGTGCAGTTCAAGCTTTTATTGTTGCATGAAATTTTTAAATTTTGGAATAGATTCAATAAAAAAAATTATTAGCCTTGTTACAAAAAAATGACGTTCTATGATAACTCATGTCGTTTTTGTAAAAAGTTCCTGCAAAATTTGAAATAATCTGCTTGAAACTTTTTAGTTGGAGAAGGTAGCATTTTTAAGCACAATTTACTCTTGAATAAAGCAGTAATAAAAAAGAACTATACAGGCCATTTTTTATTTCTACTAAGATTTGCCGGAGTCAATACATGTGTAAACATGATAACATGCAAAAACTGACAAAAAAACAAAAACAAAATGTCTTGTTCTGGTAGAATGTTGAGGACATATTGATTGACAACATCAACAGCCAATCAGGAAGTAGACCTCAATGGCCATGCAAAGATTGCACTGAAAACAGCAAGACTGTGAAAGGTGACATGCGATATAGCAAGGAAACACTTTATTGACAAAGAACTTCACAAACTCTACAAATCTCTAATCTCTGAGCTTCTCAGATTTACTGCGATTATGCTGGAATTTCAGCTAATGATGCTTTGTTCCAGAGCCACCCTCATCATCTCAACAGATTTGTGTTTTTGGAGGATCTCTGTACCTGCCGTTGTCTTTATTATGTCTGTTGTATTTCTCAGGCCCATAAAATCAAACTGGTACAGACGCCACAGCTTCTGGTCAGCCGCCGCCACCGAGTTCCGCCTCCACTTGTAAATCATCTCATCTTGTGGGTATCCGTCTGCAATTACAAAGATAATATGTGTGTGACCCCTGGAGCGACACGGCACATCCCGGTGATGGATACCCCTGCGCGGGCAGACCTAGGAGCCACCCGGAGAAGCATTTGTCTTGTGCTGGGAGTTAGCTAACGAAAAGGACAGACTTAAATGAAGACAGAGGAAAAATAAAAGAAGATCAAATGAAAGTTTTGGTTCAATAACGCAGTGAATCTGTCTTGATGTTGGGCCTAACCTTCACAGAAACACAAAGAGCCTGGGGGGGTGTCTCCAGTGACGGTTCACAGGAGGTTAATGACAGGTTAATGATTCCATCTGTGATTTTCTTTAGAGCCATCCAAAGCTTGAGAAAAGGCAGGTAGAAACGCTCTCAACATGCTCACTTTGGTAATAACTTCACATGAAAGTTTTTAAATTAACTGTTACATGAAAGATGTCGCCCAGCTACAACATGCTCCATGAATGAACTCAATTAACATTAGTGCTGGTGGGTCTTCCATAATGTCCTGGTCAAATTAAATATTTAAAATATTAATATGTTACATGATAAAACTGAAATTAACAGAGCAAATTGTGACTCTTTAAAGATTTAGAGGGGGATCATTTTGAAAAATTATTACTCATAAATAGATTTCTTTTGTAATTATTTCTGAGGCTTCTACCTCAACAAGAAAGGGTCAAAGAAAGGGGAAACATGTCGATCAGGGGCGGAGCTACTGACTACCCCCAATTTATCAGTCAATATTAATATCATTATTGATAAAGATGAAGAAATCCTCAATGAAAGCTTCTTAAAGGATTGCAAAAATAACAAAAACTATATTTTAAATGAATTCTTGAGCCCCTTCACCCTTACATTGTAGACGCCGCAACATCAAAAAAAATTCTGCATAGTTTTTAATGTTTTCTTTGCTACAGCTTTACAAAAGTAAAACACATCAGCTGGTAGAACAGTTGCTTTAATACAGTATTAATGACAATAAATATTATAATAATGTATGACATATGTATTTGGTAACTTTTCATTTAATTTTTCAACTTTTCATCCACCACTGATGCAAACAGGGTTGATCTATTGTGGTTGTGTATATTAGGGGGGAGTATTGGTACAGTGTGTATCATGATACATGTCAAGATACAATAAGTATCATGAAACATCACAATACAATACCAGAGCAAATATTTCAGTTTCCACTTTAATAAAAATAAAATAAAAAAAAAACTGAATCTGAATATTTCTGCACCTTTCACGCAAGTAAAATAGTAAAATACATTTTAATGGCAGAAGCTCTATGATTTCCCTTTATTTACTTCTTCTGGAAGTCTGCACTACATCTCTGTTTTCACACAGGCAGAAGTTAACACGTATTTGACCGCTCAGAGCATTATACATGTGACTCTGATCTATCAGGTTGCTGAATCAGAGTGTTTTGCTGCGTGAATGTTTCTCATTAGAACTTTTGATCGCTTCGTCTTCCACATTGTGACTGAAGCTCAGTTAAACTATTTAATCTGGCCCGCCAAACTGGAATAAATGATTTTGATGACCTGTATTGATGTTATATTATTCCTGTAGATCAGGTGTCTCCACACAGATGCTGCCCTACAAATAAATCCACCTTTGTTCAGGCAGAAAGTAATTCTGCTTTCACAAAGAATTGAAGAGTCTTCGTTTTTCCAATATTCATGTGTGATTTCAAGGTCGGACAGCTATTTTTCCGATTATTCCAACACTACCTGAACGCAGCATTTCCCTGAGTTTGAGTTTTCCCTGAGGGACATCAACTCATTGGTGAAAATGGCACCAAAATGAGAACAAAAAGGACCATTTTGAAATAAAAACCTCTGTTTTAAAGTCATTTTTGATCAGGATTAAGACATGTTTTTGTCCCGTGTTATTTCTCCCTTTTACGAGGTGAATTACCAAAACACGCCACGTATCTGCTCCTAGTCTGGCCCTTCAGTCAAATTTGAGAACCATTTGTGGCCTGCAAGTGAGAAAGTTTGCCCATCTCTGCTCTAGTCTCACTCATTCTGTCATGAGCCATAAAGACGGTACCAGTCCAAGTCTTTAGTTAAGATTTGAGCTGTACATGTTTCATTTTGCTAGTACATAACAAAAACAACAGAGTTCACATAAGATGGTTCTCGTGGTGTGACATGGTGTAGCGCTGCTCCAAGAGGCTCCATGTATTGTTCTGCTATGTAGTGGTCGGGGTATTAATTGAAAAACAAAAGTAAGACGCTGAACTACATTTTTGTTCATACACATTTCATTAAACTTCATCTTGGCATCATTTTAAATCCACAAACTAAGTATCACAATATTTTCTCACCCTCCTGGTGCTTATCAATACATTTGCAACAGTGGGTGATTATATATGGACTTTCAGTTGTTCTGGTGACGGCCTCAGAAGTAGGATATTAAAGTATAAATCAAAGTATACTTACAACTGGAGAAAACAAGAGGACACGAGTGTTCATCCATTGGAAAGTTGTGTAGCTGCAGTTGGCATTCTGCGTTTATGGTTAACCTGCAAAACAAAGCAAAGCGAACTAACTGCTACATCTTACATATCTCCTTATTTCTTCTTTCATCTGCATAAATATAAAGTATAGAGCTTATAAGTTACTATTTAGGAGGTTATAATTGCAAAATATTTTTGGGTGTTTTTTTCAACATGTTTTCGTAGCATTTTTCTGATAATGGAGGACACACCTAAAAGAAACTTAAATTTGCATTTCAAAGTATTTATTTAATAAAATCATTGAGAATTAGCAGCAGATAAAAAAGCTGGTCAGATTTGTCATTTGGGGTTAATTTAAGTGAGATTTTACATAAATAGACACATTTATAAGTCATACACAAGGCTCTAAGGCAATTATCTTAAATGATGTTGAATCAGTTACTAATTAAAAGTAAATTAGATTCCTTAAGGAACTGATATATTGGAAATTACACTTTATAGTAATGATAATAATAAATCAATAATTATTGTAACATTTTAATATAGTTTTGTCAGATCACGTTTCTTTGAAACCAGTTTTTCAGCTCAAGAAAAGGTAAACCAAGATACATCAGTGTACTTACTGTCCTTCATGCTGCTCAGTATGACCTGCTGTATTGATTAAACATGAATGATCGTTTCTTATATTTGATTAGGATGGACAGAGAATCTGAACACCATGTTGTTTAGACCACAGAAGGAGTTATCCAGATGTCTGGTATCTTATGAAAGTTCTAGATAATAGATGAATAATGGGTCCATGCTTTGCTCGACTCTCGTTTTACCATTTTCTTGAGTTTAGGTAATGAAAGGCTGACTGACAAAAGAAGGTTTCTCTGTCATTCCTGCGGCGCTGCCTCCTCGTAAACTAATGTACGATGGAGATGTCAGATTACCAAAAGGAACACAGTGTTTTCTTAAAATAGACTACTGCAATTACCATGTGTAACTGCTTCCAGGGGGGAAGAGTCTGTGATGTGATCCAATTATCAAGCCAATGTGCTGTTGACCTTCAATTATAAATCAGTCAAAGGAATCTGCATTGTCTTTTTCTCACTGGAGGAAAACGCTACAGGAAGCATTAAGAAGGCAGCGACCCCTTAATGCATGATGAAATCGACCTGCCCAATTCTCACATCTCGCTATGGGGTTTAGAATCAACCAAGACAACATAAAAGAAAGTATCTTCTCAAGGATGTGCTGCATTTCTCAAAATGGCTTTGACCACTTACTATCAAAGAGTGCAAGATAAAAGCAATGTAATGCACTCTGAGTGGATACATAAGACCGGTGAAAGAAGGAAAAGAAGATGGAAAAATGTTTGCAGTGTTCCTGGTGTTCTACTTTCCTCAGGGCATGAAGAGGGACAAAGCAGTAGATGCAGGAAAGGTATCAGAAGATCTCAGTTGACTTCAGCCATGCCAGCTAACAAAAGCACAGAACATCAATTTGACTTTTCTCATGACGTCAGTAAACATTACTGCTCAAGTTTGCATGGTTTTAATTGTAAATTCCTGCTCAGCTCCTGAGAATCAAGATGAGACACAAAATACTGCTGCTCTGCTTCTGTGGAAACATTTGATTTATTTTCTCTCAGCAGGGGGCCATTACAATTTAAAGGAAATCCTTTTTTTTTTTTACAAATCTATGATAATCTTATAATAAAGGAATATTAAAAAATATAAACTTACTTAAACCCATAAAGATTTTTATTATTTTCACTTTAGTTAAAGACCAAGTAGTTGTAACACACCTGAATGAGGGATATTTGTTCTCCACATTTGACCCATCACCTGGGGAGGCTGCAGACACAATTGGGAGCCATTTAGGGATTCAACTACCCATCCAACCCTTCAACTTTGGGTGTCAATCAGGGAGACAGTGGGTCTCTTTTTTGGAGTCTTTGGTATGACCCACTATAGATTTGAGCCCACGACCTACCAGTCTTAGGGAGAGTACACTCTACCACTAACCCATCAATTGTAATTGATTGGTTACTTTCTCTGAATCTCCTGGTCCTCTATAGCTGATCGTTGTTGTACTAAATCCAGATGAAGAATGACTTCTTCTGTGAGGATTCCAGCTTGGTTTTTAGTGGTGCTTCTGGTAATGTCTTGCTTTGAGTTGTCCACTGTCAGTCACTACAGGTTAATGTTAATCCTCCATTGCTGTTGTCATTTCTGGTAATTGTCTTCAGTCTATTTCAGTGTCTTGGTCACTATCAGGCCATCTGCTCGTCACCAGTTTCCATTTTTCTTTCTGTGGGTTTTGTTGTGTCAAAGTTTAATTATTATTAAACGTTTATCCCAGCGGTCTCCTGCATTTTGGGACCTCCAGTTTGTGACATATGCACTTTTTTGGGGGTAATTAGGAAAGCTTTTGATGAACTGCATGTATTGTACAGGGTGTTCCATACGTCTCCATACATAGGAGACATAATACATTCTGGTGCTGAGCGATATGACGGTACATATCGTGTGGGTGATAGAAAAGTGACTATCGTGCCATTTGTCTTCTATCGTTTATATCATTTATAACCTAATTTGATCAATTATTAAACCAAATATATAACTAAATAGTCTGAAATAATGACGCCAATAGCTCCGCCCTATCCAATCCGTTCCATTTTTCTATGGACTACAACCAAAGGGAGCCCAAAAATGGTACGGTTTGGTCTGCCTTAATGAGTCTATTCTATAATACGGTGTACCGTACCGCTCAGTGGAAACGAGGCTTGAATGCATCAACCATGACCTGTCTTCTGTATTTGGATGCCCTCCCCCAGGTGACATCTGCACTCCAGCAGCCAATCTTTGTCCTAGTCAGTCAGGGACTAAGAAGACTTCCAGGCCCCCTCAGAACTGAAGCTCCTGCTGCTTGTATTAGATCTACATAGATTCTGCTTTCTAAACCTCATCTCCTCAGTGGGTTAAGGAGAACCACTTTGGGTCAGTGGATCTTGGTATGAAAGTCCCTTTGGTGAGGAGAATATTTCAGCCCACATAATTCTAGTCTGACAGGGTTAGAAACAACAAACTTTTATCCTTCTACACCTGATGTTTCGCATATTTGATTTCAAATATTTTGCTTTAGATTTGTACAATTGTACAAATATTAATCAATTTTTGAGGTAAGACTGATACAGTTTTATCGTTCCAATGTATTCAAATTTTAGTTTGCATTTGAAACATTTAAATAGAAGGCCTACACATACTTCATAAAAGCAAAAAAAGTAGCAGAACTTTTCTATTTTAAATTGAGCTAAAAAGTATTTTTTCTTTATTTGTGTTAACATTTTAGTCATTCTTTAACAGGTACTAGATAACCATGTAAATATTAGTCTTTAAAAATGTATTGGCAGTTTTTTCCAAGAATAATTGTGAAAATAAAACTATTCAAATAAAATCTAAAATATTTGTACAGAATATGTAAAAACAGATGATTGCTATTATTGTCTACTGTTGTGTGAAATAACTTGTCGTGTATCTTCACCATAGAAAGTCTTTCCACACATACCGTTTCTGTCTTTACCTTAAGGTGTAAAGTATTTTGCCATCATTCCATATCCTCAGCAGTTGGTTAGGCATTGTAATCCAGTGGGAATCTGCATTCTTGGAGTTTCTGAAGATGGTGTCTGGCAGCCAAATGAGTCCAACCATATTACTGTTCAAAGTTAATATTTTCATGGTGCTGTTATATCTGAGGCGGCTGTCTATCCACGTCTGGGCAAAGATAATGTCGATTTGGTATTCCTAAAAAGGAAAGAACAGAGACACATTGGGTTAGAGAGACACGGTGGAGCATGTGACGTTTATTCATCAACAGAAATGTGTCTAGTTCCGAGTACTCGCCCCCCCCACGGAGCGGGAGACCTGGGGATTGATATACCCGTCACACGTCACGCACAGTTCATGTGTGATTATTCCTTATATTATTTATATGCAATTCATCAGTGATTCATGTGTCAATTATGTAATTTTAGCGTGATTTGTGCACTGTATACCAAATATGAAAGTTATACATCAGTATACGTGGATTTCAAGATTCAGCTCTCATTTATTGTCATATTGTCACTGACACACACAATTAGATCCCAGTACAACCCAAACAAGATCAGACATACAACAGAAATACACACATACAGTTTAAAGATAACTGAGGCGCAGCTGAAAAAGGTCAGTTCACCTCGCTTAGCATGGGTGTATGGTTTACTGGGGAATTGGCTCATCGATGGGGACAAAAAAATGCATCTAAACATTGGGCATAAAGTGAAGATACAACAAAAGAAATTACACAATTTAAACACAGAAGCACATATGGAAAAAACAATACAATTTAATGTGAAGGAGAAGGTGTGGGGGGACTGTGGATTAATTCAAGAGTGCAGCTGAAGGTGCATCTTCCCAACAATTTGTGTGCAATTGTGTAAGATTTATGCAATAATTACATATGAACTTTATAAAATATGCATAATTCTCAACCGACCAAAATTTTTGAACAGCTCAAAACCAAATCCACGTAAAGATCCGCAAGAGACAATTATGAATTAATGAATTTCCCCCCAGGGGATTAATAAAGTATCTTGATTACATACGTCATGGATGTATCAGGAAAGACCACAATTTTATTAATGTGCGTAGTGGCTGTGTGACATGGCCTTTACATTAAAGAAGCTAATTTTATTCCTATTTTTACTCAGATTTGCAGCATTTATCATGTTTCTGTGAGATTTTTTTTAAATAAAAAAGCAACTTAGTTGATGACACAAAATTCTTAAGGATGACCACATTGGAGAATGTTTATTGTGATTAAAGAAAAAATACATTTTCTCCATTAAACATCAAAGATAAGAGAGTGTGGTTGATTTTTTTCTAATTTTTCTCAGCTGTTTTATTGATTTAAAACGGGCCTACCCATCACCAACAATAATCATCGATGTGTTTTCGTGATTCCAGAAGTGACATTATAATTACAAAACCAAGTTTGTTTGCTTTTATGAAAATGTTAGTGTTAAATTGAAGAATAGCTAGCTTAAAAGCTAGCTGTATTGGTTAGTTAAAATACTGTATGCTAACATGTACTTTTGGGATTTAATAATATGGTTGATTATTCTTTAAAAACATCTTCCACATTTTTATTGTAATTTTCAAGGAAATATATTTATTTGGACAAAATTTGATGCCTACATTTAACCATTTGATGCCTATTGACGCAAATATTCACCAAACTACTTTGGCTTCTAAATTACCTTACATTAACATTTACTTGAGAGCAAAAACAGAAGTGGAATTTTTTGAAAATAATTTCAGCCATCAAGTTGTTAAGGACTCCAGCAAACAAATGTAATTTATGTTTTATGATGGTGTTTCTATATCATCAGCCTTTTCACTGCTTCTGTCTTTAGTAAAACAAATAAACATTTATTTGTGGATGGAAAAACTGCACCTGAAAATATATGTTTTTAATATTAAATGGTGCTGTATTCTGCTGTTGTCTGAGAGAAGTATCGAAGCAAGTAAAATCAACAGTCTCATCCAAGTTTTTCTGTTTTTTCTCTATTAAAAGAAAAATATAAATACGAACACAAAAAACCCATGTTGGATTTAATGATATCTGACTGTCATCTGGCACTACCGCCGCCTGAAATACATTTGACCTTAAACATAGTTTCTGCACCAGCTTGAATACCTCACAATTACAATGAAGTCTATAATCACTAGAACCACAGGGCGCTTATGACCTTTAATTGTGAGCTTCATTGGGCGTTCGAAAAAGGAAAAAGAAGAAAGAAACAAACGTTATCTTTAGTAACCAATGAAGGAAAACTGCTGCAGATCAAACATATAAGCTAAAATAATCTCATACAAGAACAATAAGCTGCATGTGCAGGGGAAAGGTAAATCTTACCACAGATGGACATTTGCAGCTTTTTTTGTGTGTGTGTTTTACATTAGAAGTTAATTTTAACCATGCTGAAAGCGTATTGATCCAGCTTCCCCTCCCTGCTGCTCACAGCTGCTTTCAGTCACTATTGCAAGTAAAGCTGTGAAGAAAATAGAGACTTGCTGCAAAGCACTGAAAAAAGCTTCTTTATATTAAGTTCAGGGCAGTTTAATTAATATGATCATTTAATAACACATATGACACACATGTAAGCATGTACATACAAGTTTTAATCAAAAATGCTCGATTTGTGTAATATTTAAAAGGGTATTTTAAAACAATGTATGTTCAAAGATCAATTTAAATTACTTGTCAGCTTAACTTCAAATATTTCAAAAATACATTTAAATATTTCTTAAAAAAATAACAAATTTGCACTTCATGTAAAGAAATAATCACATTTATTTCAAAAAGTTAACACGTTTAAACTTATGTTGCTTACATACATTAGTTGTATGTTGCCATTTGTTGTAATAAAATGCACAAAAAATATTTCTATTCTAATAAATCAGTTCTATCAAATGATCATTAAGCTTAGGCAGGGTTTTAACCATGGACTGGAAAATAATCACTGTTATTATGTACTGGATTCTGCAAAGTATCCAAAGCAGGAGAAGCCCATTATCCAGGTTCTCTCCACCTAACTCAACTAAGATCCAAAACGGAGCAACCCCACACCGCCTTCCGGCTCGTTGCTGAGAGTCCCTCACACTCCCAACCTAACATCACAGGTGCAAAAATAAAAATAAAAAAGAAGCAAATCGGATCTATCCAGATGTTGTCACAAACTGGCAGATGGCTGGATCCAAGTGCAGCAGGTTTTATTGGCATAGACGGGAGAACAGGAATGAAGCACAGCTGAGAGTCCATAAAGCTAAATCAGGGTCAGGCAGGCAGAGGTCAAACGTGAGCATGAGGGCATCAGAGAGCAACCAGAGTGGTCAGGGTCCAGGTGAGGGTAAGCAGGCAGTAAGCAATAAGGGAGTGACTGCTGATGAAAAACAGCTGTGGGGCTGATGGAAAGTGTAGTGTGGAGACCCATGAAGTGCCAGTACTCAGGTGATGGATCCTGCTGATGTCCAGAGGGGGAGACGGGAAGGATTCATGACAGATGGACAGTTCTGATCCAAATTCCAGCTCAGATGAGGAAAACAAAGACGTTCATGGATCTATTTGTCTGCCAAGTGGATGCATCAGAATGGTGCGGAGCAGGACGTTTGAGTCCCTCACAGCGTTTACAACATCACAAATAAGCTCTTTTTCAAATTATTTTTTTTCATGTGCTTCTGATTTACAACAATTTGATGTCTTCCATTTGTAAATAAAATGCCACAAGAACAAGCTAAAAACACAAAAACACAATTTTCATTAGACTTTAATAAAATCAAAACAGCTGTTTTTTTAACAATGACATAAATAAATATTGAAAAAAGACTGTAAATATATGCATTTTTATTTATTTATATTTATTTACAAGTTTGAGTTTTTCTTTTTAGATTGGAGTCAATTGAGAATCACTTTCTTATGCAATGGTCATTAGAGGAACTGCATTATCTGACTTTTTCTGGCAGCAGATGGGAGACGTGGTTTCAGCTTTGAGTGTGAAGTCCCCATAAAATACTCTCTTAGTGGAGCCTTTTGATGCTTGGCCATCCTTGACCTACTTTAGGACCTCTAATCTCACAGCACAACCTGCAATTTAAAAAAAAAATCAAACAAACATAATGTTCAGTCTCTGTGTGATATGTGTTTGTATTCATCATCTGTTGCCAGCATAACATGACTCAATCTGTTCTTTTGTACTGTGAGTGGTTAACTTTGTGAATATTATACAGTCATTTTGCAAAATTAAGATTGTGGTCTTCACAAATTGTACATGAATTATATGTTTTTAATATTTGACTTATGTAGTTTTAGATTTTTAAAACAAGTTATTTTTTTTGTAAATTGTAGAAGATTTATGAGCTATGCTAAAGGTGAAAACAAACTCTACATTCTGTTTATTTGTGTAATCATGTATAAATTATATATACCGGTACATATATACCCAAAGCATCTCACCCGCTGTGCAGCCAGCCCCTTCTGAAGCATGCCATGGCACGTCCACTGGGACTGCTCTGACTGATTACAATTGTTTCTATATAAGGCGCCGCTGCTTTTAGTCCTCGCTGCTCCATTTCCACTCTGAAAACTTTTTTGAAGGGACTTTGGCTTCATACTAGTAAATACCAACTACACTATGTATTGTTTATCTCAAAAGAAGCCACACATAAGAAAAGGAATGTGCCCTATAATGATGCAAAAGTTTGCACATCTGATACATTTTAGTATTTCTTTTAAGGCAGGATCAATAGTTTTCACAATACAATGAATTTCATGTATTTTTCCCGCCATTCTTCAGTGGATCGTCTGTTGTGCCAAAGGTCTTTGTTCAGTTAATTGACTTTTGATCAATCTTTACATACAAAATGTTTGACCTTGAGGTATATATTTTCTGGCATTAAGAAATGAAAAGGCATCGTAACTTTTTTTAGGCTGATATTTCATTGTCCTGAAGGCTTTCATAGCAACACGCTGTCAAAACTTTTGCTTCTATGGATCTGTGCAGTTCATAAAGACACTTCTGCTCTGTGAAGGTGAAAGTCACAAAAGGAAATGATGAAAATAAAGTAACTCAAAGTGAAACGAAGCAGCAGAATGAAACATATTGTGTTACGTTCACAACAGGTATGTGACATGTGTTCTTGGGTTTAACACACGGTGTTCACACTGGAGTGTCGCTACCCACTACTAGTACATGTCTACAACCTCCAGTTGATAGAAGTTTGATTTAAAATGTTTTAACCGGTGTAAATCTTGCTTCAGGCTTTTTCTTCCAGAGCTCTATTCCGATATATAAAAGATTAGTGGTTATATCATTCTGGCTGAGAACAAACCACAATTATTCATTTCTCCTCTATGATCAATTTTCAAACGGATGACATTTCGGTTAATGAAAAGGGACACCGTCCTTTTATCACTACCAACAGGGCCCGCCCTGGGCATAAGCAACCCAGGCAGTCGCCTATGGCACCATCTGCTGGAGGGGGGGGGGTCAAATCACAATGATTATATATTAATTTATTTTCTTTTCTGTTAAACAATTTGACACACCAATGATTTCATGTAAAAAAAAGAACTTTTGTTAAACGTAAATAAAATAACTCAGAAGTTTGACGTACAGCGCTACTCCCCCCCTGTCGCTGCTGCTGTCTATGCTGGGTTGGGGGGAGGAGAGGGGGGCGCGCATTGTTGTGCTTCTTTAAAAAAAGGAAAAGGCGGAAACACAAGTTCAAAGCAGAGGTTTATCCGTTTTACTTAAGTAAAATTGCTTGGAAATTCAGTCCCCGCTGCATATTGGTTGAAAAAGACAAATTTAACTAGCTATCTAGAATTTTCTAGAATTTTCTTTTTTCCAACACCTTTAACAATTGAAATCCTCTGACTTTCCTCTAAAATTTGGCTGAGTTGTGGCCCAGTCAGTTAGCGTGTTGAGAGTTACCCGTTTCGGGCCCCAGCTCCGACAATGTCGGACCCCACAGGGGGCGCCGAATACATTTTTCACCCATGCATCCCAGGGCCGGGCCTGACTACCAAATGCTAGTCCCTGAATGGTCAAACTTTGACCTGGTTTAACTTTGAATGTGCATCCAGTGGCTGCATGTTTTGTATGGAAAGCCGGAAAACGGTTGTAGAAACTTGCGTAGCGGCGCGTAAAGAAGGGTTTCCGTAAATGGGAGTTTTGAACACAGAAACCCAAAATGCACATGCGTGGCGACCCCTGAAGAGATATGAAGAAAAGAACAACTCATTTTGCCAGTCTTGCTGATATAGTTTGGGTTTGACAGTGTGGCCATGAACGCATCAGCACACCAACAACAAACATCTGTGTATTCGCTGTAGTATGAGAACCTCCAGAATTACTTGTCCACCTGCACCATGACGATATTCGCGCGAAATCGCAGCCTCTTTCAATATGTGAATGCTATGCACCAACACTTGCTAACTACGGTGGTTCTTAGGTGCAAATAACATCAGCAAATCACTAAACTCAAAACATATCAAAGATGACCATGACATTTAAAAAAGCAAAACAATAAGAGAAACAACATTACATTTAAGAAATCTAAACAAAATTCCAGAAAACAAAATTTAAAGAAATTGAAAAAAAAAATACAATTCAGAAATGTTAAAAAAATAAACTAAATAATGAAAGTAATATGGGATATCACTGATTGTAAACAAGAAAATAAGGAACAGCTTCAGGAAAAAAAAAAAATCTGTGTCCTGAAGAGAAGGAACAATTAGTGTGCCAGTTCAAACAAAAAGACAAAAAAAGGGATTGGAACTTTGGCCAAACATTAAATAAGTCAAGGAGACAGCTGGCCCAGGAACGATAACCATCTGAGTCAGCAGCTGCCCGCTGAGGCTGCCTAACCAAAATCAAACCAAGAAAAAAGAAACAAAGCCCAAAAATCAAGACTACTAAAGTCATACCCCAAACTAAAATAACAAAACCCAGCAGTATAAGACTGCTGAGAACAAGAATCAGCCCAAATCTTCTGGCTTAGCCAGCAGGTGCTAATCAGGATGATTGGTCCACCACGCCAGGTGAGCAGAACGACAGGACAGGTAAACATCACATCAGCAGCCATAACAGTTAAATAGAGTGCTGAAAACGAACATGCTTAAAAAAAGAGAGATCCGGAGTTTTATATTTTAAAGTAAACTTACAAAGATGAATCAAATTAATTTTATATGTTGATAGGATTAAGGATGAAGTCATCCTAGTTTTTGGCTGCATTTTTGTCAAGCAGTGTTTTGAAAAACAATGTTGGTATTCATCTGAGGTTGGTCGAATATTTTTATATTTTATACAAATAATGTACTGGGAGGTTCCCTTAAGCTGTAACTCAACAGGAGAATACATAAACACGTTTGCATTCAAAACAGAAACTGTTACTTCTCTGTAACGAAGAGAAGAAACCACCATTACTACAAATGAAAATGTAGCATCAGGATGATTGTTAGCATTGCTACTATTATTATTGTTTTAAATTGTCAGACTAACAGTAAATTAGCAGCTTATCTGTTGGTAGTAATTGTGTCATGACTGCATGTCAAGCTCCTCCTATCGCTGAGAGCTCATTCAGTGTGAGTTCACCCTGAGCAGAATAGTAATGTTTGATTCCTCCCTCTCAGGTCTGAGTCACGATTCACATACTGTCTCTAATGGCATATCTACATTAACGTTAACCCACGTGGTCAGATGGCTGCATTAATCAATCCTGACGCTGTGTACATAGTTTGGATGTAGGAGAAATTACTCCATCACCATTATTTAATTTGGGTGGAACATAAATTCTCTGTGCTGGCTCTGATTTATTCTTGATAAAAAGCAGCATTCTACATCTTCCACTGACCTTTGCTCCTCTTAAATAAAAAATACATCAGTAATCATTTTGGTTGCTTATTTTGGGAAAATAATAGTTTTGTTCCTGTCAGTTTTTATTTTGGGTAACACTAAGAAATACCCCTCAAATATCATTTATTGTTATTGTACGAGACACTATTTAGAAGTTTTCACTGCAAGAAACCTTTATTTATCCATAGACAGCATCATAAATCTAAACTGAATTATTATTTTTTCACATTGGAGCAAAAGTGTAAAGAAAAACAATACATTTTAAATTTGCTCCAAAAACTTTTCTTTTTAGAATATCTTTTACAGAACATTTAGTCCAAAAAGGAACTTATTTTCTTCTCCATTTCTTTCTGCTTCTTTTAATATCAAGATAAGACCTCATTAAGAGTTAAAATAAATATAAATTTAAGCCAAATATGTGACTGTTTTCATGTTAAAAACCTGCAGCATGTTGGAGTTGCAGAGTTTATCTGTTGTTTAAAAACTCCAGCCCTTTTCCCTCTGCACCAGGATCTGATATCTAGGGCACAGAGAGCATCTCCAGCTCTGCAGCATTAAGCTGACACTTGATGAATAAGCAGTAAAAACACACCATTCCCGGTGTCTTTGTCCTGTGCTCTGAGAGATCTTGTCATGCTCCTTTGGTGGCTTAAAGTCTCTCCTTGTGTCCTCATTAGAGGCAGCAGAATGTCATGGAGGGAGGAGGGAGGGTGGTAAGCTTTATCATCCACCTGGCAGGACTCACTGCTGAAAGGACTAAAGTCAGAGATGCTGAAAGCTCGGTTTACATGTTAATCCAGTTTCTAATCTTTTGTTTAAAATGCAGAAGTGAGTCTCTAATAGAAGCTCCCGTAGCAGGATGTCATCCTCCTGACACAGAGAACCTCAATGACTTCATTCTGCACGGGCTTAACAACAATATATAATAAATTAGAGTCTACTTTGCTGTTCGGCATCAATATAAATATGAATACTTTACTTTTCAGTTAATTCAGAAAGGTCAAAAACACAATTACTGACAAGATGCCTCTTCACACATTGACTGCATGCAGATGGACTGAGGGTGCGGTCACTCTTCCCAAATGTGTGTTTTGGGCTCCATCTTTACTAGATGCAACAACCCTCTCTGTTCCTGAAAGTCTGACCGTTGTTGAAACACGTCCAAAAGGGACTTTCTAGTGGTAAAACCCTGCTGTCCAAAATGGCTTTAAAAGAGTTGAAAACTCAAGCATTATGGAGCCTGTTCAGTTCAGGTACTTTTTATGGGTTTTTAGTATAACACTTTAACTGCTTCCTTAACCAAACGGTGGGAAACATTTAGAAAACATGTTTTTAAAAATACTGATTGTGTATTACTCCCCAAAGTATGGAGCTCCTAAAGGGAAATTGAAGAAAAATATATATATATTTTCCAAAAATTTAAATAATAAATAAAAAGAAAGAATTATGGTTACTCACTGGTAAGTTCAATTTTTTGAAAAACAAAAAAACAAACAAACAACAGCAAAAAAAACAAAAAAACAGTTACTATCTGGTGTCCACAGGTTACTAACCAGTACTTGTTTTTGGTAAAAAATTGAAGTATTAGAAAAAAAAAAAAGATAGTAACTGGTGCACAACAGTTACAATCCACATTTTTTTTAACTTTAATTTTTAGAGAAAAAAAGTTCCTGTTCGTGACTAGAACGTTTTTTTTTTCCTTTTTTTTTTTTACGAAGCCCCTATTTAAAAAAAAAAAGAAATGTTTAACTTTAATTAAAAAAACTACTTTTTTTACTCTGTCACTTTAGGGGCTCCATACAAAGGCAATAAGCCGCAGCAAAAAAAAAAACTTTTTTTTTTGGTAGTTAAAGGGATAATGTAGAACTGTACGAATCAAATAAAAAAATCCTATTTTTGAAACATCAGTTTGAGCTGGTGGTCTTGATTACATACAAATTTCACTGAATTGGTTTATTCTGAGGTTTTATATAAATAACCTGAAGTAAATGGATTAATATTTTTTCCAGGAATTAGATCTACTTTTGTATTTTTTCTTACATCATATTTTCCAAATCTGAAACTTTTAATTAAAAAAAAAAACAGCATGTTTTATAATCCAAATTGCCTTATTTTTGGAATAATTCTAATTGCATTTACTGAAGTTGAAGTGATTTTGAGAGGTACACAGCACTATGTCAAAATGTTTTTTTTTTGTTGTTTTTATTTTACACTACTAAGCTAGACTAAGTGTTATTGTCACTACGCTATCACAGCTAACGTGTAGCGGTTTGTGTTTTTAAGAGTGTTACTAACAAGGTTGGGAGTTAGTGTAATAATTAACATTTGCTTTAGCGGTATCTGTCTGTTTTTTTTTTAAGTGTTGCAGACAAGTTAAGACGTTATGTGAATATGCTAACGCAGCTAATGAGGCTAACACTTCTGATGTGACTATCATGCCGCAGTCACAAACAAGTTCTAGAATGACTGTTTACTAGTTGATCATCAAGTGGGATAAGTGAAATGATCGTGCAATATTCCTAAACATATGAAAAGAAGCATGTTTTTCTGGGGGATCATTTAGCCTGAAAGGATTTTTCCTTTTTTTATGAGTTGATGGAGTTTCGGGATAGAGCTCCATCTTTCTTCTAAAAGAAAAAAACATAATATATTTAGCAAAAAGCATGAGCCACAGAAGCACGGCAGTCTGGCCCCTGTTTTCAGAGACAGCATTAGGCTGTGTCTGCGGTTGAACACACACCTGCTTAACCTTGAGAAACTCCTTTAAACCACTTGAACTACTTTTACACAGAAGTTTTAAAGCAGGTGCACCTCTTGACGTGGTGCACAGTCACGCTTATATACTGATTTTAGATGTGCTCTGATGAAACTAAAACATGCAGAAATTAACGTGCATCCTGTAGGGTGAATAACGGCGTGATAAGAATTCCAAACTCCATTTTGTGTTTCGTGAGCAGCTTCATGAACACACCAGCAGAACATGCATTTGTGTGTCGTCTCTTCTTTATATTTCTATTAAAATGGTTTTAATATGGTCTTTTGAACATTGCACTATAAAATATAGGAGTGGTTTGACATCTTCCTGTGTTAGACCTACTTTTACTTGGCAGGATCAGGCCAGATCAACCTGATGGATCAGCAGATGTCTACCTGAGCCACAAAACTAGACAAAGATGATTCTGCTCACATGGGTCTTATGACAGCTGTGATTTGTGGCAAAACAGGAAACATATGTTTGTGAGGTAATTACATTCTGATTGAAACAAAGTGGCTGCATGTTTATAATCAGCTGAGACCGGCTCTGTTTCCAAGCATAAACAGACGAGCTCCGTGTTACCGACGGCCATGCCGATGACTTCATTACACAAATCTTTCAGCAAGCAAAAAAATGACAGGCAGCACTTTGTACTCAACAAAAACACATACTACTTTTGTTGTTTGTCACCTTTCAACTGCAATGAACCGAATGAGTCATTGGTTCAAAAATGCTCTTTTCTGAAACCTGCTTTTTATGAGAACAGACCCAAAACAAACCACTAGCTTTATTACACAAATTGCACAATTGATGCTGAACAATGGACTATAGAGGTAAGAATGCTGTAGAATAAAGAGCATGAAAATAGTGTTTTTCTGAACGGCTGATGTCATCAAAGTCATCTACTAGCATGACAAATTCTCTGCAGGGACAAAGAGAACATGTGAATTAAATGTGGATAACAAAAATATCCGGGTGTATTCACACTGGACGCATTTGGTTCGCTTAACCCTTGATCTATCTTATGGGGTCCAGATAACCTCACTTTTAATGTAAACATGCCTAGGATAGCATAAGGGTTAAAGTGAACCAGGGTTAGTTTTTCCTGATAATCCAGAACAAATGTTCAGTCTGAATACGCCCAGGTGGACCAGGAACCGTTCACTGACCCATCTTATGAGGTGCTCTTGGTTTGCTTCCAATCCGACTGAGCTTCGGTTCGCCCTGTGTTTTTCTCAGCCTGAATAGGCTCTATCCTCGGGGAGGAACAATTGAACTAAACAGTCATTGTAGTCGAGCATTATGGGAGTAGGAAGGAAGCAACCGATGAGCCGTGGAAAAACGTGGAGCAACAACGAGACGCAGCCATTCATTGAAATGTGGCTGGATGCAGACTCATCAAAACAACTTTTGATGTCATAGACATTTCTTCTCACACTGTTTTCCCAATAATCTATATGTCATAAACACTGATCAGTGGACCTTCTTAGCTGTTGTCTCCTCAGTAACAACCACCTGGCTCAGCGGCGAAAGTGGCTATGTCCAAATTCTCACCTTGATCCCCGATAGTTTGGGACTATCTAGTGCCTTGGATTTCAAAAGCAATTCGGACACCATGTTTACTACTTTTCTTTTGTTTTTCTAAACCCCAGATAAGACATCACCAATTTTATGAAGTGAAAATGTAATCAATACGAACATTTCACTACGTCTGTTTGTGACTCCATTGTGTTGTGAGGATGAAAATGTGGATGGTTTATTAAAATAATTAGATTTAAACACGTTTTCACAAAAATTGCTCAACTGCAATGGATTGTGGTTTATATTCCCTAATGTAGTGAGCATCGATGCTAGTTTTTCACAAAGACTTCTGGGAAATTAGTAGTGCACTCGATTTTGGAATTGTAGATTCCGACAGCATTACAATGTTTCAAACACACTATATAATGAGTAGGGAAGGAATTCAGACATAACCAGTGTCTGTGTTAGCCTGGGGGCGGAGCAGACTCTTCCTGGAGGAAAGGGGGTGGTTCTCAACTTCTGATGTAAGCTGGTGAGAACCCGCTCGTCTTTATGGGTAAGAAGGGCGACTGTTGAGAGGGCAGGTTTTTAGAGGATTACTCAAAAATGAATGAGAAGATTAAAATACAGCTTTGGGGTTGTTTATAGTGAGGAATGAACAGAATAATACACTTAAAAGATCAAACAGTAGATTTTTCATGGTATGGCCCCTTCAAGACTTTTAAGTGTGCCTTATAGTGTGGAAATACAGAACTTCTCAGAGCTTGGTTCTTTCTTTGTCATTCATACGTGTTGCATTATTTTTTTGTAGATGAGCATATTTTGAATTTTTGGAGGGGGATTTGTCAAGTACCTAGAGCTGTGGTATGTTGTATGAGAAGTGTTATGAAAATACCATTTCAGCTGATCAGTTTACAGTTTTTATTTTTATATGTATATAATTTTGTTACAAGTAAAGCTTTTTTGTACAGAAATAGTAATATTTTCATTTAAAAGTCCATAGATTCATGAAAAAAAAAGAAAACTTTGTGACATTTGGTGTCAAAATCTTTGATAAAAATCAATCTCAGAGAGTACCATTCTTTTTTACTGGTGTGCCTAAAGCCCAAAACAACCAAATGCAATAAAATTTAAAAATCTAAACTTTTGTCGATGAATGCACTTATGGTGATTCATAAATTCGATCCATTCAGCTCCTTGATGAATGAAATGCCTTCCCTTCTCTCAGAAGTCTTAGTAGAGTCAAAAAAGGAGAAAAAGAAAATCAAATCTAATTTTAAATGAGTTTGCCCACCCACTAAGCTAAAGAGGGCCTCACTGAGCCAATTATTGCTTTCTACACCATCATACAGGGACAGTTAAGTGTATGTTTGGGAAATTTTTATTTTTCAGGAGTAGAATGGCCATTCCATGATCGGACAGTTGTCAGTTCAATTCCTTTGGATTGGGAAAATTATTTATTGTGTTAAAAGATTTAGTGTTCTGCCACACCTAAAGAAGATTATAAAAACAACAGATACCTTTTCAAAAATATGCATTCAGCTTTAAGACCTCTAAAGTTTTTGTCAATGCAGGTCTTTGTTAAATCTGACAGTTTTGGGGGGTTTACATTAAGCTTAACATTGCTAAAAGGCATTACAGTGAGTGAAAAAACAAGATTTAAATCATATTTGCCACTTAAAACTGTATCAAATTTATATTATGTATTTGCTGTTCACCTGTATGTACTTTACTGAATGGTGTAATAAATATAAATTATCATTTGAGTACAAAAACGAACACACAAGTTAGTAATAATTTAGGCAGTTAGGACTCTCTTTACTGCGATGTTGTTTAACACGACTAAAGTTAATCAATTTAGGCTCATTATAAAACTCTTCTGCTTTTAATTTGTCAGGGAGCATAAACTTTATAGTAATTTCACCATTTTTTTCATACTTGTACGGGTCCTTTAAGTTTACACTTTTTTAACGGCCGTTTGGATGTAAAACATAATTGACCGTGTTTTGAGAAGACCCCTTTCTGACAGGCTGCTGTGGCAGGCAATTTATCAGGTCCAGCATTTCCTCCGGAAACTGCTTACTCGGACAGATTTAGCAACAACATAAACAGCCTCTTGTCCGCTGGAAGTTTCATATTGTATCTTGAAAGTTTCTTATAATTTAGGAATTTTCTTTGTGGATTTTCACATTAAAAATGACTTTGACTGCATTGACCCTCACTGTTAAATCAAGTGGCTTTAGATTAAAGTGTCTCTTAAGTGCTATGTCATCTAAATTTCTTGTTAATGTTTAAGCTTCTTCCACACCAGCAGCAGGATGAACAGATACAGCTGCAAAATCTGAAGCAACTCACTGATTTTTCTCACTGGGCTTTACCTGCTATCACATGAGCCTTTTAGTTACCTAAAGCTTTTAAAAAATCTACTTAAATCCAGTCATGTTGCTTTATTTTTATAAATCAGTGACGCTTTTCTCCTTGTTTTTTATTTTTACGTTTGGAATAACGGCCATGACTAAGGATGTAGCTTTAATAGGTTTTGCAGGTGTGTCACAGAAATAAAAATAAATACTTTGCTTTCTAGTCAATGCTTTTTAGGGCACATTTATCATCTTTTGTTAGTTTCTTTTTACGCTTTCGCTATGAAAATTGGGCAGTAGTTGAACTTTCTCCAAAACAAATTACATTGACTTAAAAAGAAGGGAATTTTTGACTTCTTTGTCAGAAGTTAATTTTAGAGGCGTTACATTTTGTGACACCTGTGTTTGAGTGTGATTTAAATGGTGAAACTGACAGATTTCTGTGGTTAAAATCTATTTTTGAGTCTTCTTTTGGTATAACTGAATTATGCCTGATTGTGTCCACCTATATGCAAATCTAGAATTCATTTTTGAATTGATACCAAGATTGAGTTGGTGGCACACATGACCCTATTATTGACTTTTTCAGTCAAAGCTCCATCACTTTTGCTCTTTTTTTCTATTTGTGGAGGCAAATATTTATGTTTTGCGTGTTCCTATTTTAGTAGATGCCTATTTGTATGCAGTTATAGTAAAATTCATATCTGGGGCTCAAAATACAACATACATTTATTTAACAGAAATGCCAAGCTTCTGTAACAAAATTAAATTGGAAGGATCGGTTTGGAGGGAATGCCAGGGGGCTAAACAGGTATTTACAATAAACAACAGAGCCAAAATATATTTAAAACATTAGGACACACAACAGTCCTGTTCATATTTGGTTAACAAGGATTAAGAACAAATGGATTGGAGGGATCTGTTTCAGTATAGGTCATATGGAATAAACTGACAGAGAAACTAAAAATTCAAAAACAATTGTTAAGTTTAAGTGTAGTATTAAAAGTGTGATGTTAAGTGAATATTAGAGATAATATCTAGAAAAATTCCTTTGTAAAATGTTAGTTAATGTCACTGAACCTCGTGTAGATAAATATGATTAAAAAGGGGTTTGTGTAGAGAACTCTTTATGTAAATGTGTATGTATTTCTGTTTATATGTTCATTTAAAATGTTGGCTGGGCTTAATATTTATGTATTGATCATGATCAATTTCTTTGTTTGATGTACTTTGTTGATTTAGGGATAAGGGCAGATAATAAAAGTGTTCTTCTTTCTGCTGCTTTTTATTTATTAACTGTTATAATTTCATTTTGTATTATCTTGTTGTTATATATTGTTATTAAATGAAACAAAATTTAAAAAAAATACAGATTTCTGGTGAATTTGTCCAATTCTGATGGTGTTTTGATCTAATGTAAAAGCGTTATTATGCCATTTTTAGCCAAAATAATTTTTTACAAAGTCTTGTTTTCTATTAATTTGAATAAAGAAATACTCAAAATGCAATCTCAAATTTAATATATTACAAATTCTTAATATATGTTCTCCATAATCATTAGAAACAACAGCAAAAGCACGATTTTCTTCAGAGTGGATCTTTCACGGAAATCCTCAGTTTAAAAAAAGTTTCATATTGACAAGACAGATGGTTTTGTCACTTAGTTAAAAAAAATACTCATTTTTAACTGAAAAATGTTTGATTTGAAGTACTGGAATACCTGGAAATCCCTCCATGTAGAGATTTCAGCAAATGAAAGAACAGTGAAAAGCCAGAATTTCGTGCAGCCGTCCGCTCAAAGTAAGGATGTGGGCTCAACCCACAGTCACGGACCTTTCAGCTCCATTATTTTTCTCACCTCTTAATATTTTACTCTCTAATTATCCCACAGGTGTGTATAATAGCTCTGTGTGTCTTTTCATGTACGACTTCCTTTCAGTTCAAGTGATTTTATGCAAAACTGAATTAATCACCGTCTTTCTTCAGCTTAAATCATGACATCCTGATTATGTAGTTCATTGTAATGGTGCTTAATGCGACAACGGTTATTACTGTTGTCTTCTGGAGCAATAGGCTCTCAGCTAAGATCACTACAGAGAGAACTGCTGCGTCCTGAAGAAGGAATTAATATTCAATATGGCAAAACTAAATCCTACACAGACCAAAAATCTGTCATTATGAAAAACAAATTTTAGTTTTATATTAATAAAACAGATATACACACTAAAAAAGCTATTTGTGACTGGCACATGCAACTAAATTGCTTTGCCCTAAAAGTCAGAGTAAAGAAATACTCAAAAATCAAATTTTAGGCTCAATTTTCTTAATATATGTCCTCAATCATCAGAAAAATGCCACCAAAGAGAAAAACAGAAAAATGCCACCAAAATATGTAAAAAAAAAACATTTTCATTTGCAATACTTAATTTTAATGAATTGCACGTAAATTTCAAACAACAAGGGCAACACTTTCTGTGCATCCACTGTGATATAAAGCAGGTGTTTTTATTACATTTCTTGACTAGATCCACAAACATCTTTGTTTTCCTCATCTGAGCTGGAAGCTTGATAAAAACTGTACGACTGGATATCTCCAATATTGCTCAAAATTCTTGTTTAATGTTGGGGACAAAAAGGGCTGTAGGCTAGCAGGAGAAAGTGTAAACTGTCACTGTCAGAATAAGGCCATGAAGACCTGCTATCACCATGATTTTGAGGTTTCTAAGCTGAGGTATCTTACTATGATGACAGGTTAAACTTGTAAAAAATCGATAAGAAAGTTTTCCTTCAAATTTGTATTTTGGTCATAAAAAAAATCAACAATTAAAAATAAACTACACAGCTTAGGGCTTTCAAAAACCAAGAAAAAATGTACAGTTTTAATTGAAAAACAGTTTTTGTGTGAGAAACAATGCCTGAGAAAGAGCAGAGCAAAATCAGGGGAGCGACTACGATGACTACTCTTGTGCAGTTTATGTACCAGCGGACATATTTGTATGTTTCATGTCTAAGTCAACTGAAAAATTGCCCAAAGTGTCATGGTGACTCAGACTTGGATTGTTGGACTTAGAAAGTCAAAGGTCAAAAGTTTTAACTCTGGGTAGCTAAAGCATTGAAAGATCTGTCTAGTTTAAAATTAAACATTTTTAGAGAACTAAACGTTTGTAGTTGATTTGAACTGTCTACTATTCATAATTAGATTTAAACATGATAAATATTTGGTTAAACCATTAAAGTTACAAAGTTTAAAATCACAAGAAGGAAACTTCTAAACGTTCTGAAGATTTTTATTATGCAGAGACTTCAATAGTTGAAGGAGTTTCAGAGACGGAAATATATAGAAGATTATTAATAGTAGAGATAAAGAGAACAGAATTTCAAAATAAAATGATTCACTTATTTAATGTGACATTCTTCTTTTGTGATCATAGCTTCAGCTGAAATCTTATATTCAGAATTTGGAGCTTCTATATTTTGAAGCAACTCTGTGTTTGAATATGTGGAAAAGTTTACTCTTTTATTTTATTTTGGAAATAAATTGTTTTGTGAGTTCTTGCAGCACTAGTGTTGTCAAAAAAAGTCTGTTTCTGTTTGCAGATGTTATTTCTGTTCAGCTGGTGAGCACCTCCTCTCTAGGCCACCGTCATCCTTCCTCTGCAGACACCAGCATGAAGACAGCCTTACATTAATAGTAAACGACAATAGCGTGACTTACCATATTTATTGAAGACACTGGTCCAATGCTGTTCACAAATATGTCCACATCGATAACAGTTGGCTTCACTGAGGTGGAAAAAGAACAACAAAGAAAGGCTGAAGAAGACTTGCTTAATGGTTTGTGAGTAGAAAAAAGTAAAAGTAGAGTTGCATAAATTATCGTTTGTTCCAAATCTTTTGAAACTAAAGTATAGATAAATAAAAGTGACCTTCATGCAGATTTGGGACATTGTTATGATGGATAAGTGTTGATTGCATTCTGTTGTGATGATACATTTACAGCAGCATAGAGGTAGATGTGCCATTCAGAACTGTTATAACAACTATCCCTCATCCTTGACACCACAGCACTGCAGCAGAAGGAAAACAAACAAACAAAGATTGAATAGAAATCTTTGTGGTTTCTCTTCTGCAGTGCAGCTGAGCTGACCAGGCTTTAGCAGCTTATTTTAAGATCACAGGAAATGTTAAGGTCTTGAGTGAAGCACCGATCTGGTCTCAGGAAGGCCGTGTCACCACTTTTTTTCCATTGATCCGAGAGGCAGCACAGAGCCTTTTGAGTGGCTCCAAACTCTGGAACAGTTTCATGCTAAAGTGAACATTCATTTGTTTGAAGTGGTTTCGGACCATCTTGCTCTTACAGTGTTTGCATGCACTGTGTGCGTGTTTGAATGTGGTTTGCAGGCACTGGCACTGCGAGTCCAAGTCGAATTTCCTTAGGGACAATAAAGTATGTCTGATTAGATTTTTGATTGATTTGGTTGCCATTCCCATTCAAATCCCAGAAGAAGCAGAATGCAGAAGAAGAAGCTACGTACAAACATGGCATTTGGTGCACGTTCAAGACCGTGCATTTTAGCTTATGGTCTTCACTCTAAACAAGCAGTGAGGAGTTTTTCTACTGTTACTAGCACACGGCCACCACCTACGAAGCTTGGTGCAAAATACTGAAGGGTTAAACATTTCACAATTTCAGTTTGAAAGAGCTTGAAATAGTAAGGGAGGGGGGTTTTTCTTTTTCTTTTTTTTTTTTACTGTTTACTAGCACATGTTTGCTATCTAAGATAGTGCAAATATCATAGCAGTGCAAATCTCATGATTTGGGCTTGAAATTAATTGCTTGAAAGCAGGGCCGGGACTGGGCATAGTCGAGCTAGGCAGCCGCCTAGGGCGCAAAATTGCAACGTTTTTTTTTTAATTACAGTTTAACGCATCATTCATTTCGTGATAAATGTTAAAAAATTGAATAATTAATACCTTAAATAAAATAACTCAAACTTTAAGGATGAAAAAGTAGCAAAACAAGCCCTCAGGGACAGCTTTAGGGTCAAAAAAGGAAGGAAAAGAAGGAAAAGACTGACTCAAAGCAGAGGTTTGTCTGTATCATTCACATTCATTTGCTGGAAATTCCTCTTACATTTCAGGTGGATCGTCTGTGCTTCTGTTCTCGGCCTCTGGCTCATCTTGGCTGTAGACCTTGCCCTGACCAGTCCCCCTGTCCCATCTGGTTGAACGCTATTCAGATACATAGTTGTAGAGGTAGATAAGCTAATTCTTCTTTTATAGTCCTGGTAAATCGCCTGTCCGTCCTGGAAGAGAATCTCTCCTGCATGTGGACATCCCTGAGGTTTCTTCTTTTTTCCTAAATTCATTTTTTTTAGGAGTTCTTCCTTACTGGGAAGGAGGGTCTAAGGGCAGGGATAACCAGTTTAGCTTAGTCTGTTTAGCTTAGCAATTACCTTTTGTTTCTATTTTATGACCGACCTTCTACGTCTGTACAATTACCGGTAGAAGCCCAACGAGACAATTGTTTTGTGATATTGGGCTATATAAATAAAACTCATTTTAAAAATACAGTTTTTTAATCACATTTTGTTCAAGCAATGGTAATAAAGGCTTTAGGAAGTGTCAACTTAACTGCACATCACAGCTTTTTAATCTAAAGTTATAGTCAGCTGGTTGGGGAACACAAACACCCTCCCAACACACCAAGTTTCAAAGGATAAATCCCCGTTCAGCTCCTCTTTCCAGCTCAACCTGCTGCAGTCTTGTTAAAAACTTGTAGTTTTCTCCAATCTCACAAGGATTTAATGCTAAGGTGTAAAAGTTTAATTTCAAGCTCAAACTTCCCAAACAATTACACTACAGCTGTGACATGCTGCTGTCATGAGCATTCACATTTGCATGGCAAAAAAGCCTCGTCCATCATTTTCCATTACCTGTCTGTGGAGCCTTAGTTTTTTGGCTAATTGAAGCCACACTGAGACTTTTTCCACCTGCCACTCTCTGTCCCAGCATTCAGTTCTTGTACTAGCAGATGGCACACTAGAGAACACTTCTGGGGAATCAGTGCTGAAGCAGCTTTCCAGGAGCACCACATTTACGCAACACATGCAGAGAAAATTAAACAGGAGTGAAGTCTGTTTTTTTTAAAGCTTGAACTACCTAGATTTATTTGTATATTAAATAATTCTAAAACATTTTAAAATAATTGCTCCTTCAATCAGAACCTTCTCCTAGAAGGGAGCTGGAGGTTCTTGTCACATGGCCTCTAATAACCCCAGTGGTTGCACCAGGGTCCAGTCTGACCTGCAGAACAGCCACCAAGACAAGCAATTAACTGGAGAAATTCTGGGCCGGTGACATGCTGCTGCTTCAACTCATGTCTAACAGAAACCATTCAATATGGGATCCTATCTGCAAAAGATTCTCATAAAAAGAAAATCCGTATTAATCATCAACAAAAATAACTCCACAAAGCAAAAGCTTAAAAATCACATGCAATTATTTTTCTATAAAATGAAATTTGTTTTGTTTGGCTTCAACAAATACTCTTTTAAACTGGTCATTTCTGAAGAACTAACTAAGATTTATGTTGCAGCAGTTAAATGCAGTAAAGTAAGTGTGGCCAAATGAATTTGAGGAACTCTGATGAACAGATTGTTCTTCAGAGGAGATACTCTCAACAAGCACCTTCATAAAAACAGAAGGTCGGCTGTTTTCTTGGCAGAAGCACTCTAGTGACTAATATATAGAACAGCAAGAATTAAAAAAAGAAATACCAAAAAATGTCTCTCTGTAATTTTAGCCAGATGAAAGTAGTAATACCAGACGAAATGCAGGAGAAATTCAGACTGATAACTGTCAGCTATTCAAGCAGAAAGTAAATCATCCACTTTCAGAACCTGCTGGATCCCTTTTGAGCTCATGGATTGCTTGAGCCAACCCAGTTGCTGGCAACAAACACCAATTCTTGTTTCTTATAGAAGCATTTTATTTTGAAAATGGTTTTTAAAATAACAGATGCTTAAAAATGCAAACTTTGGCCCCCATTTGGAGAACATATTGTCTAATTTAAATCGGTCTGTGGCCTGGAAAAGGTTTGGGTCCACTGCTAAACACCATGCAGTGTCAGGATGTGGTGGAGGATCCAAATGCAGGAGACCAAGCAAGGCGGCAGAAAATTAAAATATTTAAATAACTGAAACATGACAAAAATGAAAAACCATGGGAGCAAGAAAAAGATGGCATAACAGAAGAGAGGAGATGACCTAACACTGAGGAACTGAAAACCAGACACTTAAATACGCTGAGGTTCATTAACTAAATGAAGGCAGTTGTGGATGATTTGAACATGGGGAGACTGACAGGGAAAACAGAACATGACAAAATCAGAATTATGACAAGCAGATCTTTTTTTAATTAATCAAAATGTTATACAAAGAAATGGGTTTTACTCAGGGTTTAACACATTGACTGTATAAGAGAACTGGACAAAGTGAGTGTGTCACAGTCTTACTTACAGCTCCAGCAAAATAAAGCCAATGTGGTCACCATATTTCCATGATACAAGCATCACCATGTTGGAGCCAGGTGACAGTGATTGGTCCGAGTTGGTCTGAGTCTGCGTTTCTATGGCAACTACTGTCATCACTCAGGAGTGAGCTTGTTGGAAGTCTACATCCCTCCTTCTACTGAAAGCAGCTCAGAAGAATCCGTCAGTCAAACGTTTGAGGTGGGCACCAGCAGGAACCACATGCTTTTACTGAGGCATCTGATTGGTCAGTTTATAACTTGAATAACTTGTGATAAAGAAAAAAAAAAACATTAAAAAGTAAAAATTGGTAAGAACATGTAAAAAAAAAAAGAATGGTTTTTCTGATCAATAGAATGACTGAGTAATAACTGTTTATTTCTCAATAGAAGTCTATGGAATGTTGGCTTCTTGGAACCAGCAGGTACTTCCTGTTTGGGACGTTGGAGAGGAGGGGTCACTCAGTCCAGTTCTATTATACAGTCAATGGTTTTGAGCTTCCCTCGCTTTTTTCCCCTCAGACTGTCACATGTAATCTGGGTGACGTTGGTTGTTGATGGTTTAGTAATAAGTGAACTAGAACAAGTGGATCTGGTGATGTTTGTTGTTGTGAAAACTAAACTAAAATAGAGCTGAAATCAACTGTTTCTGTAGATATTCCAGTTCTTAGTGATGTCCTTTGAACATGTTCTGTCTTTTGGGAAAACGGCAGCATTACCTGACTTTCTTCATTACGCTGTGCTAATTATGTGGCACTCTGTAATTGTTCACCTTCCCACGTCGCCTCTGAACAGCAGTTTGGGTTGTGAGCAGTCATTCAGAAAACAGGGACAGCTCATTAACTTCAGGGAGTCGGATGACATGATCTGGGATTTAATTAGCATTTATGTATTTCATCTCTGGACAGAAATTGAAAGCAACATTCTGAATGGTCACAGAAAATTGACTGCACCATTCAGGACTCCGCAGGTACCAGCACACAGAAAGTTTGATAATAGGCTATTTTAAATGAAAGGAGAATTACAGAGTGACTCTTCTTGGGGGAAGATGTAATCTGTTCTGCAACAGTGAACTAATATCCATTGAGAAGAAGAGGGAATCCAGACGCTCTTAGATTTATTTGTCATTAGGGTGGGCAGAGGATGATGAACACAGTGACAGAGACATCAGCTAATCTCTCCAGGTTTCCGGCAGAGCCTGGCCCGTGTCTGATGGATAGGAGCTGTTAGTGAAGCAGAGACAAACTGCTCCGATTTACCCTCTGTGTGACGCCCTAATCAGGTGACCACAGCTGGATGTTTGCTTCTTGAGAAGGAAAAATAAATTCCTAATGTGCAGTTGGCTCATTTAAACCAATCGTTTCCTGTGACCTCTGCTTGGCTACACGCTCTTCTGAGTGGGCTTGGCTCTTCCCACCACTCGCTCTCCTGAATACTTTCTAGGAAAAGAGGGGGATCCAAGTTTGATTCTCGGTACTTCTGTTGTGCCAGGTGCAAACGGATGAAAAAAGGTTGCCAAGATTCATATTAGTTTTAGCTTTAGATTAGCAATTTGCCAAAATAATACATTTTATGAGTCCTGCTAATGACAGGTGTGTTGACCCTCATGGGGCAGCTAGTGCACACACAGAAAATAAAAGGAGTCGTCATTCATGTTTCTAAATAAAAGTGCAATGCATTTTAAACCAACCTTTGCCAAAGAAAGATGGATCAGGAAAGTCTTCTGCACTTTTGACCAAGCGCGAACTCAACCATTGAACAGAGCCACCAATGCACACGCAATCACACTCTGATGCCAACCTATAACCACCAGGACCAATGTGGGGATCAGCGTCTCACCCAAGGACACTTTGACAAAACCTGCCATCCTCTGATTATAGGTCAATCGCTCTCCCTCTGCAACAAGTCTGAATAAAGTCTGACAGAGTGACATTATCTATGAACTCAAACAAATGTTTGATTTAGTTGTAGACTTAGCTTAATGCTGCTGGTATCCACATGACTTAAGGTGTTTTCAGACTAGAAAAATCTTTTGTTCTGGACTGAGTCAGCTTTATTTGTTCCAGATCGAGTCCTGAACCTTGATCTGTATCGTATCGTACCGAGAGTTGTGGACTCTTGATTTCACAAACAAAAAGCACGTCAAAAAACAAGGAGTTGGGGACATCCAAAGAGTCAAAAAGTAACGCGGAGGGGTTGAAAATGGGGATGAAAATGTGTTGGTCAGGCTGACTTTCCTGTTCCAGAACAAAGTTTGCCGTACACTTATACAGCGCTTTACTACCTTCCTTGAAGGCCCAAAGCACTTTCCAGTCACAGTCCCTTTCACCCTTTCACACACTGGTGGTGGCTCAGCTGCTGAACACTGGCACCAACCTTCCACCAGAGGCAATTCGGAGTTCAGTGTCTTACCCAAGGACACTTCGACACATGGGCAGGCAAGGTGGGAATTGAACCCACAGTCTTCCAATCAGGAGTCGACCGCCCTCCCACTGCATCACAGCCGCCGCTTGTAAACCAAACACAAAAGAACTCTTCACCCATTGGCCAGGATTTACGAGGGCAGGGTAAAGCAACATGAGATGGAAATTATGGAAGTACTGTGATTTGGAATACTTTTCAGCATCGTTTACTTAATTAAACTTTATATTTCACTGACCGATTTTGAACATCCATATCAACGTCCGATACAACACTTCTTACTGCTACTTTGGTACAGTGGCAAGACAACAGCTGTGAATGTACGCTAACGATGTAACAATTCTTCGAGACCGCCTCAAAAGATGGATCTGAGAGCGGTTCCTGGTCCCAGACCAGGGTCCTCTCGCAAGTATTCAGACTGAAAATTTGTTCTGGATTATTAGGGACAATTAACCCTGGTTTACTGTAAGCAGATCAAATGTATCCAGTCTGAATACACCGAAAAATACTTGATGAATTACATTAGATTTTTTCAGATTTTATCATCTGTTGATAAGTTGACGTTACTCGTTAGAGTTGTTTTCTTTGAGTTCTTTCAGACCCAACATGACACTAAATGTCTATTCTTTTCATCCACAATTTTTTTTCTTGATTCTTAATATTTTTTTTCTTTTGTTACGTTTCCACATGGCTGCCTAACTGCAGTCTGTTTTGTGTACTCATTAATCAAATAAGCATGCCGGGACTCCCAATGACACAACTTCACATGGGGGTGTAGTAGCCTATTTCTGGGTGCAGCGTACGTTCTCTGGCCTGCAGCATAATGGCTAATGTCATGAAGACTTCAACTTTGGCTGTCACAGTCCAAGCTCATTACATAGAGGAAATGCCAGGGCTTTGAAATATTCAAAAAGCAGAGCAGCTCACACCCCCCTCAGGCTAGATGCACCCGGGCCCATCATCTGTCGTGCAGCAAATAGACACCAAAGCTTTCTTTAATGAGGGAGTGTTCTCAAAATTAAGAGCAAATGTGGATGTGCGGGGACTTAAGAATCAGAGAGGTGACTTTTCAGGTTCGTACTAGAATTCTCCTTAAAAAAAGTAAATTACATTGGTTTGTCAAAATAAGTTGAGTGTTTTTTTAATGGACTTTGTGATTCAAAGATCACACAACTTTATGAAAAAGATCAAGAGCACAATAACTGATCTATAAATGAGAGGCCAGAGTCAGATTAAAAAACAAGTGCAGTCTTGCAGACAGACTGCAAAAATGACAAATTGAAAATGAACACATGACTGGAGACATGCTGTTCAAAAACGCATCTGCAATTCTGACGAGTGATATCAAGTAAAAACCAAAATGTTACCACCAAAGTCCAAAAATCTTCAACCCCTATAATTTTTCCTTTGCTCTTTTAGGCAAGTCGGCTGTGTTACAGTAACAGGGTCAAATGTAAACAGTTCCAGCCTTGAAGCTTCTAAACTAGCAGTTCTCAATCTGCTCCTTATAATCTAACCCTAAATCAACTTTTTTGTCTGTTGACCCGTATAAATAGGGCTTTAAAAGTGCCATCTGTTGGTCATTGCCACATTTTTGACAAATAAAAATAAACGTGTTTAATTTTTGAAAAAATATTCAAAAACTGTCTGTGTGCTGCCCCCTACAGGTTGAAAAAGAGGTATTACATTTGAATTTCGTATTTGGTCAAACCATTTAAGTTTCAGAAGTCCCACGTCATGATCTTTAGCTTCAGTAATGATAACAGTCCTGTTCCCCAGCCCCACCCCTCTGGGGGTGCGGGTGTGGGTGGAGTCAGCCTCCAACTTCCCTGTTTGGTTACCCTATAAGGACCTCAGCATGCTTTATCTGGTTATCTGACACACTCGGTTCAAGTGACTTCAGATTTTAAAGTGTTCAAGCAGTTTTGTATTTGCATTAGGTGTGTTGGAGAAGAATCAATGCCATGGAAAACAATTTTTAATATTTGTAAAGTCATTTCCTTGTAACAGTCATTTCTGTGATTACAGCACTACTTTTTGTCAGATTATGAATCAAAAAAGCAAACAATGTGTTTTTAATTAATAAAAAATCTATTACTTCTAAACTATTGGCTAACCTTACATTAGTAATTTGTATTTATAGCGTAGAGGACTAGCCTGGGTGGCTGCTGGAGTTCTGCTAGTTTCAGGAGCTCAGTGAACACACCAGCCAGGGAAGTTTGTTGGGCCTGAGCTCTGTCATTCAACTTGTTGCAGGTTTGGATTCATACTAGGGGATAAAACATTCGATTTCTCTCAATGAAATGAAAATACATTTCTATAAATTATTTAAAGTGACTGTCTTTGTGATTTTCCATCCATCACATATAAACAGACCATTAGAACGCTGGACTATCAATTTACATGGGCAAATCTGCAAAATCAGTAAGAGATCAATACTTACTGGTCATTCAATACTTAAGGGCTGATGTGGCGCTAACAATGGTTATAAAGGCGGATATTTCTTTTTTTAAATTTACATTTGCCACATTCAGTGTTAATGCCTCTCTTTCCCAGGTGACCCACGGTCTGCTCCTCTCTGGGGATCTCTCCTGAACCACAGATTTTTTTTTTTATTAGTCCCGGCTTCTGCATTCTGAAGACACTTTCCCATCTCTACATCAACGCTTCATGTTAAAGCACAGCTATAATTCAGGCAAAAGTCACCCAGGAGACAAGTTCATTTTTGCTATTTTGTCCATAAAAACAACGATGTTGTCATTGAGAAAAGGTCTAGTTTTATTGAGCACATACCTTGTTCTGCAATCGGCTCCAGTGTCACACCTCTGTGTTATCAGCTCCTCGCAGTGAGAGAGCCGCACCTCTTTTTTAGTATTGGTCGGATGTCTTCAGCTGGCCCCCATCTGTCTTGTTTGCTGAGGGTTTATAATAAAGTTTTTTTCTTGTCTGAAAGATTCCATCCAATGAAAATCATGTTTTTGGTGTTTTAAACATGTACTTGTCACATCTTTCTCATGATGGAGGACATATATACTTTAAGATTAAAATTGTTTTTCTAAGTATTTATTTAAATCAAGATGGGAAAACATTATTTGGATCAGTTGTGAGGGGCTGTAGGAGAGAATGTGTAAACAAAGGAATGATGGGATATCAGTGAAGGTAAGCACCAGCAGTCCCACCTGAAGCAGGTTTCTGATGAACTCCTCCCATGCTGCACAAACCTTTTTGTTAACAGCATAATCATAACTAAAAGACCACTGATAAGTTTTTACAAAAGCTAAAAAGATGATTGGAGTGGGACTTTAAATCGTGTTATCTCATACTAACCATAAATGTTGTTTTGCAACTGCATTCACTATTTTGCACATACACATTTTGTTTTTTACTTTTCCAATAACGTCACTTTATTTTAAATGTGTTTTGCATTTACTGCATTTTGGTTCTGTGTCTGGAATCACTAAAGAAAACCCCCCGTAATCCTCATGTGAATCTTGCTGTTTGTTCCTGCTGGCTTTAGCTTTAGCTAACATATTTAGTTCCTTACCTGCAAAACTTAAACAAATGGCAAGTGCACGGATCCATTTGGACACACTTGCAATTTTGTGCTCCTTACTCATGATCTTAAATTACAGTGTTTTTGAAGATGAGGTCTACATACTCACTCCTGCAGAAGCATCGTGTAAAGTCATATAAAAAAAGAGGGAATATAATTCCTGTAGTGCTCAATTAGCATTTAACTAATATATTGAATATTTATAGCAAATACACAGACCTCCTGTCACATTAATTCAAATTGCCCAAACTTTTTGAAACTTCTGGTGTGTCGGCTAAAGAGCAGCTCAAAACTGAACCCAGAGGAACGTGTAATAAAGTGAAAGAAACTTCACTTTATTACAACAATATAGGGACAACTCTGGTATCTAAAATAAAATGTTTTGGATTTTATTTTGTCGTAGCAAGAGCGGCATGACGGTAAAAATATCTGCTGTTGTGCCCCAGCTTATAAAGACAGCTCAGTTTTCTGAGCCCCGAAGCACATGAAGATCTACAGATTTGAGGCACCTTGAGAGTCTGTGAGCGTACTGACTAGAGCTGGAACAACACAAAAAACTGCAAAAGTATCAATAACTCTACAATTTACCAGTAAAGCAACAATAAAAATCTGTCAAACTGTATAATTCCGTCGGACACTCCCTGCATCACATCCAAATCGTGGTGCTGCTTAATGATCATTCAACTAATAAAAAGCTTTAATTTACCACATTTTAGTTCATCTGCTTTAAGTCCAGCTATATGTTTTCTTTTGTAAACTCATTCCCAGTGGTCTTTTAATTATGACTTTTCAAAAACATTCAACAGGCTAACTTACACGCTAACACTCCCACCCACAATCATGAGGCAAATTTCTGATGTCGCCCTGCAACGCCTCAAATAATATGCTAAAATAATATATATACATATATATATATATATATATATATATATATATGCCAGTTGCTGTGTCACAAACCTTTTTCAAGCTGCAGGTTTTTATCTCCTTCGGATCCATCACAATTTGAATAAAGAAATGTTCAGAAACACAGTTTTAATCCTAAATTATTTTATATATGTCATCCATCATGAGAAAAAAGCTACAAGAACAAGTTAAAAACACCATTTTCATTGAAGTGGGTCTTTTAACAAATTCACAACTAAAAGCTCATGAATGTGTTAACTAATAAACTGTCATAAACATCAGATAATTTTTTCTCAGTTGTGAATTACATACGCAAAAAGGAAGATCTACGTCTATAACAGGTAGAGTAAACTGGGTTTTTAACGCCAATTTGCCAACATCTATAAATAAAAAAATAAAAAAAACGTTGAACCAATAGTTAGATAGCCCGCCTTTTTCTCAGCCAAGCACAATCATATTTTTAGCTTTAAATTCATGAATGGTTGTCTTTCTCTGGTTTCCAGACAGCTCTCCGGCTCTCTTCCACCCAGTTCTCTAGCTGGACCGATGCTTTGAAACGACCTCTAGTCTTCAACAGCGTCTAGACTCTGGGGTTCCTACATCTCGAGTCAGAGCTCATCCTCAGAGTCTGACCCCCAAAGATTACAGACTTACATTCACATTTTTCTGAAATACAAGCAAGTCTTTACTTGCATTTCTAATATCTCCTTCTTGAAATGTTTTCAGCAAATTAAATTGTCAGTTTGCACATTACAGATTGCAGATCTTATAGATAATTGTGGACCTTTAGACAACAAACCTTTAATTTTTCAGGATGTTTTGAGGCAGTTTTTGGCCAAAATGTTTGAAAACTGCATCTTTCTTCTCATTCCTCCTCCATCAAAACTGAGTTACAGCAGATTTACCTCAAGAAGTTACCGATGTCTATGAGTCTTTTTCAGTTTGTGACATTTTGCTCTAATTGTGTTTTGATTAATAAATCTTCAAAGGGTATTGCAATAATTAATATGTGCTGCCCTCTTGTCTTATAACGATGGAATAAAATAGAAGACGGCTTTAGACCAAAATGTATTTTAATTAGAAATAAAGCTCCATGTTTTAGTTTACTTTGAATTTCATTTGTTTTTAGAATTCAAAATAAATGCATAAATGTGAATGTTCATAAACAACAGCTTATTTCTAAATGTAACCCGGAGCTCTTTGTCTCTAAAAAATATTCTCCATTGATCCAATCCTTTTAGATTTATTTTAAAGATCACATTTAAATATAAATGTATCTAACTCAAGTAACAAAACTGTGAAATCACAGCTGATTTATGTGCTTCTTGGTGGCACAGAATTCATTTTAATGGACAGGAAATGACAAAATGTGTGCTTCTGCATTTACTTTAGTTATACTTCAAACTGAGTAGATCGAATCACTTCAGAAGTTACATCACTGCTTGTTTTGGGGGACAGAAACATCTAGTTTCTTTCTATTATACTTTAATAATGTTCCCTTTGTTTTGAAACCGCTTTGAGATTAAATGTATTTTTAGTTTTCATGTGTGACAAGACATTATCTAGTCACCTATAATATTATTTTCATCTGACACTTCTTCATGGGAATTGTTATAGAATCTTTTAGTGGGTGCACACATTAAAGGTTTATGTAACTATTCCAGTGAGAACACCCTTCCTCTGTTTATATTACTTTTTGCTTTTTGTTAAATGTTTTATTCACTTCCTGGTTTTCAGTGGACCCTATAATGATTTAGTTGACTTAGACAGGCCTGCTCTAAATTCCAAGTAATATTTCTGTTTGAATTGTTTGTTTGAATATCATTGTTTGAGTGTTTTTCTTTCTACATTTTGCTGTATAAAAATGTTTTGCCTTTATTTGTTTATGCTAGATGTTGTTTCTGTCAAAAATGTATGTATTTGATTGCTAATTGGGTTGACCCGGTGAGGAGGAGGAGGACCGGCTATAAAAGGACCTCTAGTTCTATTGTAAGGGGGTGTGTTGTTGCTCTGCCAGGCATGTTGTAAACTGGATCATTTGAGTTTAAAAAGCCATAAAGGAGGATAAATACGAATTCTGGTGTGGACAGCAGTTTTGTACACCTTACAATGTGTCCTCTGGTCGATGCAGTGAACAAATTTCCCTTGATCTTTTTAGTTAGCCTCTTTGATTCATTTTTGCTTTTGGGGAGTCCAGGTAAGCTGTTTGCTTTCACGCCGTTGCTGAACCACACCAGGGTTCACTTGCAAGACAACCTTTATTTAAATTGAGCCAATTTACACTGAGAAAATCTTGCTGGTATCATAAGTATTATAAGATTAAAAAACAGTAAACATCTCAGATTAAGGCATAACTGCTTTAACATTTTTTTTAATGAAAAAAGGAGCGGACTGCCTGAGGAAACCAAAACTGGAAGGAACCAAACAACCTGGTGAGAAAATAGAAAAAAAACAAGCAGCTAGAAAACAAAAAAGTTTCATATTTTAAACAGAAACCCAACTATGATGATCTTTTCAGCTCATTTCAGCACATGATGTAAATATTCACTTTACATTCAAACCATGTAGTGGAAATGCTGTTTAACCACCAGTTTAAAATGTGACATTCATTAATGCCAAGAGGAGGCGGGGGTCAAACGACTCTAACACGCCGTCTGTCATCAAAGGGCGGGCGTCACAGAAAACGGCGCTCTAATTTACTTATCTTTGACCTCAAACCCGGGAATTAAAAAACAAAGACTAATTGCCCGCATCCTGTTTATCATTATGTCTTTATACATCATTAAGTCCATTTAAGCGGAGTAACCAGGCAGGAAAACAGACCTGCGATACCCCGGACAGAAAATGTAATTATCCCCTCATCTGTGGGTAAATGTGTAAACGACATGACTGCAACAAACCTCATTCGTAAAACGGAAATCCTGACTTCTTGATTTCATATCAATTTCTGCACCATTCTAACTCCTTACTCATTTTGGATGCACTAAACAGCTCACGATGCTTACACAAGACTCAACTCTGAACTCAACCATTATTACTGAATGTTTTTTAATTAATCAAGTGTGCGGATATATGATTACAAAGGCTTAAATGCACTTAAGGCAGCAGCATTAGTGCGGTCTGTATTTGTAAATTGTTTTGTAGAAGTTAGAAAGTTATGGTTGTAGTATTAGAGTTGTAGTTCTCTTGGGAAAAGCTTGTGTCTAATTAAAGACAAAAATTAAAACACGAGTTGTAAATTAGAAACAATTTCTGTTTGAAACATGCTGATTAACACAAAAAACACACATCGGGGATTAAACTGATATATGGGGTCCAAACATATTAAACATTTTCACAATGTTTAGTTTCATTGGACATAAACTCTTCCTACATCCCCCAACTTTTTGTATGAAGCCCTGCAATCCTTATTTAAAAAATGTCTTCATCTTTGGAATTAGCTCTATGGAGAAAAAGAACATCAATACTTCTGTAACTGAGAAAGGAGGCCTCGGATAAAAAGACATGACGTCAAACACTAAAAGAGAAAGGAATCTGATTAGCAAAATTGGGGGAAACTGCCTTAAGCTACGTTCACAACAGGCATGTGGATGCACCTTCAAAAACACGTTGAATTCAGGTTCTTGAAAACGCACTTAGCCCATGGTGTTCACACTGGACAGTCAGGGAGGGACTTCTTCTTTTTCTACTGTTTACTAGGACATGTCTTCCACCTACAGTCGGGAGAGGTTTGGAGTGAAATGTCACATCTTGTTCCAGAGATTTTTCTGTCACAGCTCTATTCTGATATACGAGTGACTTGGTGTCATGGAGTTCCAGCCAGACACAAACTGCAATTATTAATGACTCCTTCATGATATATATTCAAACAGTTGGCAGTCCTGTCATGTGAACATGCTATAATTTAATTGAAGCTACATCGATTATCCCAACTGTTCATACACTGAATATTTCAGATGCCATTTTTAATCTAAAGCTGTCTTAAAAATAAGATAAATCACTGATAGATTTATTGACGACGTCTTCAGCATAAAATCTATCAGTAGAACAGCTCATGTAGGAGAATAAATGCAGGGAAGTAGATTAAGGCGATTTGGACACGTTGAGAGAAGGAACGGCGATGATGTTGTTAAAAGGATGCTGAGGTTGGAGCTACCAGGAACAAGAGGACAACCAAAGAGGAGATTCATGGATGCAGTGACGGAGGACATTAGATGAAGATGATTTGTTGTAGGAACTCTAAAGAGATCAGCCAAAACACAAAAATCTACATTGTAACTACAGTATTTGCTTGAACTATTTGTGAGTCACATATTTTGCAAGTTATCTCAATTTATAAGATGAAAATCTCTGTAATGTTTATCAAAGATCCCCTCTAAATGTGTAAAATCCAAAGACATAAAAACAAAAGTAGGACTCTTTGTGTTTGTTATCAATAAAAATAACTTCCCACAGCAGAAGCGTAGAGCTTCCCAAATCCCATGCAATTATGTTACTAAAAAAAGAAACGTGCATTTTAGCTTCAACAAATACTCCCTCGAGTTGACCATTTCCAGAGGTGCATCAAAACATGTGATCTAATGTTGCAGCAGATAAATGCAGTAAAGTAAGTGTGTCTATTAAAATTAACTAGAGAAACTCTAATAAACAGATTGTTCTTGATTTAGAGGAGATACTCTTAACAAGTATCTTCATAAAAGTTGGAAACTGGCTGTTTCCTTGGCAGAAGCACTCCAGTGAGTATTGTAAAAACAGCGGGAATTAAGAAATAAATATCTAAAAATGTCTATATTTGTAAGCATTTAGATAAAAGGATGGTTAATTTGGGTTCTAACAGAGGAAATGTGATAACTGTCAGTAATTCAGGTGTAAAAAATTGATAGAATCAGTTTAAAATGTTTCTGCACTTTTATATTTAATTTGAGGAGAATTAGTCAGATCATTACTTCTTAAAATCCCACTCCAGCGATATTTTTTTCTAATGTAAAAGTGTTCCCAGTAATCTTTTAATTATGATTATGCAGTTTTTAGCTAAAATCAAAAATTCTGCAAAATTCTGGCAGTCGCTGCATCACAATCCCCAGCTTTTTCAAACCGTGGGTTTTAGACCCCGTCCAATGAAAACCTCATTTTTGGTGTTTTAAATATGTTGTTGTAGCATTTTTCTCATGATGGATGGCATGGATAAAATAATTTAAGATTAAAACAGTGTCTCTGAGTGTTACTTAATTCAAATCGTGATGGTGAGGAGCAGATTAAAACCCACAATTTAAAAAATTTTCGGTTTGTGACTTAGCAATAGTCTCCTTTTTTTGCCACAATTCCAAATCTTCAACAGAAAAAAGATCCATTAAAGTTTTCATTTTCATCGTCTAAACTGGTATCTGGCTCAAAACTGTGAGCCTGAATAGCTCTGATATCGCTCCCACAACCTTACAATATTCCAGTGAACCAAAATGATCTTCTGTTTTATTATTTTTCTTTTTCTTCTTATTCTTCCGTTCGTTTTTTGTCTACTTGTAACTCTGCATACTTCATCCGATTTTTGTCATTCAAGTATCAAAATGTTCTGTAAGTTATTACATTATTGCTCTCTTCTGAAATCTCTTTTGTGTTTCAGCAATTCAACAAAATTTCTGCAATTTTTCCAATTGAAATGCACTGTAAAGGCTCTTCTGCTACTCCAAACTGTCTGCAGTCATAACTTCTGCATACTTTATGCTATTCTGAAAATTCAAACATGTACTTGTTCTGCTATTTTTTTTACTTTTCTGCTGTTTTTAAACAATTGTGCAAATATTTATAGTTTTTGAAATTTTTAAGCCTCTGTAGCAATTACACAATCAAACATATTTCCGCAGGAAATACAATTTTCTAGTTATAATTAAAATATCACTGGGAACAATTTTACAACAGGAAAAATATAGTTTATACTGCAGCAAAACTATAGAAAAAATGTCTGACAGTGGATGTATTTCAATGATGAACATTACAGACCAAACTGATCTGTTTAAGACAGAATCAGTGACTGAACGTGACACCAGCTCACAGCATCTTTAGGTCTCTTTCTCATGTGCCCTAACCCCACTGTCATCCAAATGAAATGACATAATTTCTTCCACGTGGCACAGCAGTCCTGATAATGCAGATTTTTCCAAATGAAGGAACACCTGCAACTAAACTTGTCAAAGGCTGAAGGAATCCTTGGTTATTCCTGGTAGCCTGTCTATCCAGCATTACTGCTAAACCCAATTGGCTCCTTCACTAACATGTCTCCAAATGAGGTAATGAGCGCGGGAGTCCTGGTTTGTGTTGAGCTGACCTTTTCCTAACCAAGTTTCTGCTGTCTCGGAATCACGCTGATTTCAGTTTACACTCTGTAGTTCAGGTCATTATTTCCTGGCATGAAGCCGTGTGGTTCTAGTTGATTTCTCAGTATTTACTCTGAAATCTTAACAGATAGTTGAGGTCTTTGTTACAATGCTCAGTCAAAAGAAGAAAAGCAGACTTTTATCGGAAACATGTAAAAATCCAATTTCAGATGCATTAGTGTTGTATAAGTGACCCCTGTCTCAACTTTGTTCTTCTTTCTTCACTCGTAGGACAAAAAGATGTTAGTAGAGAAAATGTGTTTTTTACTGCATGTCTATAGCTTTCAAGTGCCAGACTAGGAATTCATAATTCTTCACCACAGGTGACAGAAAAAACATTCAACTACAGTCTCAGTGTATGCAGAACCAACACTAAATAAGAAGAGTGAAACTGAAGGTACTTATGCAGTCTAATACAGAAAAAGTGACCCCAGGCAGTGAGAGTGGGTTCAGCTCTTTAAGAACAGACTAAGAGGAGATTTTGCAGATATTGAGGACATGTGGATCTGCCCCCAGTTACAGCCATTTGTCTTTTTCAGTCCCTGTTTGACAAGCTGAAACAGCAGATTGCATGGGACAAAAAAAGCTAAACAAGGTCAATTACTTTAAATAAAGCTTTTTTTTTTTATGTTTTCATATCAAACAAACGTTTTTCTATTTTTTTACATTTGCTATTTTTAAAAACATTTACATTTTTACAGTAAATGTTAGATTGTATTTCATTAATTGATTTTGCCTAATCAGTTCAACACTGTAATGCAATTGCATGCTGGGAAATTAACAGGATCTTATTTTGAGCTTTATAATTTATTTTCTTAATATTTTGCAATTGATTGATTTGATTCCATTTGAATTATTGATTTATTTCAAGAATTAATTGTACAATGAATCACACCTACATCAAACTAATTTCAGAAATAATGCCTTGATGAAAATATGAGCAAAAATCAATAAAAATATAAGATGATGGATGACATTCTCTTAACAGTGTAATTACTCAATCATAAATAGGGATTTTGCAGAAGTGCATGCAGCATTACACATAAATCACATTAAATATAATGACTATCAACTAAAATTGATCATTTGTTTTTTATTGCACTGCTTTCCCTTAATTTTCACATAATTTCTAGTTTCTTATTATTTCATATCTTATTGGTTCAAATCCTATAAATTTTAATGATTTGATTCTTATCCACCTTGTTTTTATTTTTTAGCACCATTTTTGTATTTATTTAACCATCTTGTGGTATTCCTGAATAAGTTCTGGCATTGGAGTTCATTTCTGTGCGGTTTGTAGGCTGGCATTGCTCACGCTAGTCAGGGGTTGCAGTAAAGCATCCTGTTGACACACCTTGTTTTTATTTCAACCCTTTTCTGTGTATCTGGTCACATTGTGGTTATTTTTGGATGCTCTGCCCTCGTGTGTGCTGCACACATCAGGGTCCTGCTGCACAGAGATGCTCATACTCACCGAAATTTAGGAGGAATTGACTCAATATGTTCATTTTTGATGGAAATTAACTCAGTAAATGTGCTAGTTTATATTTTGACACTGATTTGGTTTCAGGTGAAGCTGGATGTATTTGATGAACATTTGAGGATGTGATGAAAATTTCTATTCTAAAAACAACAAAATCATCAGCCAGTCTTTTAACATAATTTATTCTCAAATAAAATGTTAAAACTGCAGCAGAACTATAACAAAAACTGTAATAGAACTGGTCTTTTTTGTAGAAAAAATACAACTTTCTTTCCCTTTTGGTTAGTCTTTTGAGTTTATTTCAAGTTGTAAACTAGCAGAGGCTCACCACAGTACTGTTCACCTGACTTAAAAACAAAACTCTTGTGCTTTTGTCTGTTTCTGCTTTTATCAATCCTATGAAAAGGCAATAAGAGAATATGTGACCATTTCAATCACAATAGATTCCTCTCAGACATGATGAGAAAGAGTCGATCTGGTACAGTTGAGTTTGGACAAAACAAACCAGTAGCTGCTCCACAAACCCTCAAAAACTCAGATCTACTCCAACATCTGAGCCCAAATGAAGTCTTGCACATTTACAACACCGACTGAACAATATCATGACAAAAAAAATGTTTGTTTGCCCCTAGAGATGCAGACAAGTCATGATGTGACTCAGTGCTGACAGAAGGAGAAGGCAGCACCACTGCCTGCTTTGTCTGTTCGTGTTTTATTGGTGTGTAAGCACAGATGGGAAAAGAAGTTTTTGAGGAGATGACGAGCAATTAACCTCCCACTGGGTTATGGAAAGACCACACAACAAACGATGTGTTAAACTCAAATCGTAAAAATTTTCCAAATTTTGTCAGTAAAACTGATTAATCATCTATAGTTTATTATGCCATCAATGCTTAGTAAGTGAGTATTTGTAGCTGAAGACTCTAAAGAAACACCAGGAAAACAAAATGAGAAGAAAATAACTATGTTTGCTTTAAAAAAAAATACTTAAACAACGCATTTTCTGCATCTTTGTTGTGTTCTTTTAGACCAATCGCATGCCCACCAATGAGAACCTTTGACCACACAGACTCTGAAAGCATGAATCTGCCTGTTTACTGTGTCTGAGGATCAAATATTTAGAGGTGACAAGATTATTTTATCACAGTAAAATGATCAGGATATGGAGTGACTTCTCCATCAAAATTTTCACTAAACTTGAGAAGCCGCTTCATTTATTCCAATAAGAAAAAAAACTCAAGCTTCATCTTTAAAAGTACTGAGCTGAAGCTTAAAAAACAGATGCATCTGTGGAAGAAGTGCACGCTGCTGAAAAACGCAACAGCCTGCTGAAATCCTAAATGTCAGCTGATTGTCTCCTGCTGAATCACACGCTGTTGGTGCCGCTGACTTTCACAGATGGATGAAAAATGACCTTCGGCTCTACTTCAAGCTTATGCAACAAAGTGTGGTTTGTAAAAAGTTCATCCCGTCTCATTTTACTGAATAAAGAACTAAATTCCAAGAAATTTTTCATGAAATCTCTTGTTGTGTACCACCAGAAATGAGAAGTAGATCAACCAGTACAAATAAACTTATTCACACATTTATGGAAGAATGAATAAACAAGTCAATTGAATTATTCTTTGAATAGAAATGTTCTGAATGACATTCTCTTCCACTGAAAATTTCAACCTCTGAATAATGCATATTTATGAGGTTCTTTTGCCGGAATATTGTGGTAATGTAGTTCAGCAAGTAAAAAGAACGGTTGTGTCTCTGGTTAAACAAAAACATGGCTCAAATTCATGAAACGGGAGACAAAATTTAAAAATGGTCCTTTTTAAATTTCAAAAATAGATTTTTTTTAATTGAAAGACAATTAACTGATGTGAAAAATGCAAAAAACTTCTTTTTACGTTGTCTGCTCAGTGACGCATTGTCGCATTGACAACGTGCTGCACCACAAATCAAACAGTCTGCTTTTTGTAAAAAAGTGATCTAAATATAAAATAAAACTAAAACTAAAATAGTGAGAGTAAAGTACTAAAAATCAATAGAATATTTATTTCTTTTGTAAATGACCATGATACAAGTGAGATAATGCCCGACAAAGTGTGCATTTTTTTAAATTAACGCACGCCGTGGAAGCCTTGCGAAAGACGGTGGCTTTGAGGCGTGGAATTCATTGGGTTAAAATATTTTAATGCATTATATATATATGCGTTTTGGTTGGCACAAAGACACGTTGTGGCAAAAATCCGATGTGCCCTGAATATTTGGCCGTGCTGTGTGAGTTCAAATATCTATTTATGCCACGTCAACCAAGAAGGATCTCTGCTTTGACCCGTGGCGTGTTGATGTGTCAAGTGGGTGGAGTCCAAGACCAACATCTTGTCCTGAACTTTATGACATTTTACTTATTTGCATTGAGACAACAATAAAATGATCTTCTAATTTTTTTTTTTTCCCTCGTTACCACTGAAAAATGCCGTCATTCAGATGCAGCTCCTGCAGTTGATGGTGAAGCTGACCATATTGGAAGAATCTCTGAATGATCTCATGAACCCAGACATGGAGATCTATTAACTGATGCTTCTGCTGATCTCTTTAAAATAAATAAACTTGATCTTTCAACATCATCTGTGTCGTCCATATATTGATGAAACCTTTGGTCGTTAGCTCCTCTAACACGCTTCGGAAATGTTAAATTTATAAACACATTTTTGGACAAATATCGAGCAGTGAATTCACCACACATAACCCGAGGCGAAGGTCAAAAATTTGCCATGTCAATGGAGTTTCTCAGCTAAATGAAGTCCTGTCGCTTTTGAATGGAAAGAGTCATAAAACAATCGGTGTGTATCATAACTGATGCTTTAGACAGTAATGATTTTACTTTACTTTAATGTTTAAAAACCTTCTTGGGTTCTAAAAGATTTTTTTCTCAAAATGTTTCTCATAAGTTCTTTCAGCTCACCGTCCATGAGTGAGGAAAAAGTCAGGAAAACTTTAAGGAACAGAAAGTAAACTATCAATTCAACACAAAAACCCTTTCCTTTCCTTTCACAATTTTTTCCATCTATTGTCACTTTCATGGCCGTTTTATAGCCAATCGCCTACAAGCTTTCAAGATGAAATAATTTCTCTTCCTCCGCATCCAATCAGCTGTTTTGGCAGATCCATAAAACAGACCTCGTCCTCTCTGACTCCATCTGAACATGGATCTTCAACCCTCCAGGATCCTCAGATGCTCTTGTAATGTGTTGATTTTGGAGAGATTTTCATTTACATTTAATTCTCTTCACACGTTAAATGTGCCTTTTCAAATCTAGTCTATAAGTCATGGAACTTTTTCAAAATAGTTTTAACACATCTTTACTCATGAGTCACAGAAGCTAAAGGAACGGCGATGTAAGACACGGTGAAGGAGATGCTGTTCCTCTAAAGATAAGCTGCTACACCCTAGAACAGGGGTCACCAACACGTCGCCCGCGAGCACCACATAAGTCGCCCGCAGGTCTCTTCTAAAAATAGCACAACTCACTTGTGAGCTGCTCGAAAATTTTATTTTATTGTGATGCAATTTCTTTTTAAATCACACCTGCCTTTATAAAGAATTAAAAGTTAAAACATCTTAAAAATACATGTTCATTATTTCTGAAGCCAAAAATGGCCTATCCCACTTTTTCATGATTCCCTTTTTTGTTTTTGCATGAACATACAGTAGATGTTTGAGTTTTTAATTTAATCTTTATTCAACCAGGTGAAACTCATTTAGATCTCTTTTTCAAGGGTGACCTGGCCAAGAGGTCAGCAAACGTCACACTTATAAAGTGACAGTAAAAAACAACTTTTAAAAAGAACTATGACTTTAGAATTTCACAATATAAAATTTAACCTCGAGGTACAACAAGTGACTTAGTGATTAGAAACGGTAATACATGTAAACAGTTTTTATTTTTGTACCACACAAATGTAATGGGTTTATGATATGCACAAAACCTGAGTTAGACAGCAGGTGAAACGTGGAGGTAAATTCCACTTTTATCTAACATTTCTACGGTAAAAGAAAATATCCAACGAACCAACCTGCATAATTAGCCAGCTATGCCGCACAACGTTTTCGATCATTTAAGCTGCCATCTCAGAAGTTTTGCGCAACAACATAATTTTACACTCACGGCACAACTGCACTGTTTTGAACACAAAGAAGGATGCTGAGGAACACCTTTGCAACCAGAACAGACCACGACATGGTCATACTCAGAATGTGCTAAGAGTAGAATCTGTGTTATGGGTGAAATCACATGCTTAGAAGTAACCAGGTTTCTAGAGACATTGTGTTGCACAGGAAGACATTCAGAGAGATAACCATAGAATCATTATCTCACTGGGACTAAAGAACATTTTTCATCTAGCTGCTTCTGCTTTTGTCATTCAAATGTGCTTCTGAAGTCAATTCAGTTTTATTTATATAACTCAATTTCACAAAACAATTACCTCATTGGGCTTCATACTGGTAATTGTACAGAAACAGAAGGTCAGTCGTAAATATAAGCAACAGCTGATTGCTAAAGTGAACTAAACAGACTAAACTGAACTGGTAATGCCCTTAGACCATATGTGTCAAAGTCAAGGCCCGGGGGCCAGATCCGGCCCGCTGAATGACTATATTTGGGACGCCAGGTCATTTTTTTAAATATTTTTGTTATTAACGGCCTGATATTATCTCGCGCTGGTAACATAATGCAACACATTCTCCTTTAAAAAGTCGTCACATTTTGGCGCATGGTTCCGCATCAGAAATGTACCTCTAGGGTGTTTCCAACTCGTCGTTTTTTAACATTCAATTAAATCAAGGCTCCCGAACCTTTGGGATGCAAACCGGTACTGGTTTGGTACTGGGACATGGACTGCACCAGAATCCTAACCCTAACTTTAACCCGGTACCTGACAGTCAATATCGAACACGGATCAGTACTGGTTCCGGACGCGGAACCAGATGCAGTCCAGGCTAGGATTAGGCTACTGGTACCAGCCACGTCCCGAGCTTCCGACCGCGTTAAAAAGTTACGTTTTCAAAGTTTAAAAAGTTTTGTTTGAGAGTGTTCAATAAATGTTTATCCTGTTCGGCCCACGACCTAAGGTGTGTATCAGATTTTGGCCCCCCGTGCGATTGAGTTTAATACCCCTGCCTTAGACCCTCTTTCCTGGTAAAGAACTCCTGAAAACTGATTCCAGGAAAAAGGAAAAACCTTAAGGATGCCCACATGAAGGAGAGATCCTCTCCCAGGACGGACAGGAGATTTACCAGGACTATTAACACAGTATTTGAATAGAGTTCAGCCAGATACAACTGGGGGACGGTTGGGGGTGAGGTCCACAGCCAAGACGAGCCAGGATAACCTAATCTCATACCATGGTTATAGAGTGTATTGTGATGTCTTTGTATGGCTAATGTACATTTCACATACTTGTGATGTACAGGTGATGCTGTCATACGGTACCCTAATGCCAAAATCTGGTCATTAGCAAGGTATGCCAACTGACTCCTTACTGACAGGGTGATGCTTACCGGTAAGTGCATGCAGGTCGCCCATTGGACAAACTACACCCTGATTGTCTCATTTCCAACAGTTATGCCTCACGTAAAAGAGAGTGTAATAGGCTTTCACTTGAACAGGACAAACGGTACTCTTGCGCAGTACGCAGGATTTTAGGGGGTTGAATAAAAGAAAAACCCATACTATGTGCCCTCATCTAACCTACCATCTCCTTACCCTATCACCCGCAGCATGCCCATAGAAAAAGGTCTACAAGCAGTCTGTGATCAAATTTTGTGCGGGCCACCTGGGTACCTCGTACAGGGTTTCCCATTTTTGTCCCGCACATAGCCTGAATCCACCCGTAAGTCCAGATGTGACTAAGACTGTAATAGAGGACATACAAGCCCAAACCAAAGACAGTCAGTGGAGTGGGTGGTTTTAGCTAGTTCAGACGTGCAGCTGTAACCGGGTTTCCACACCTCCTCAGCCTCACAGAAACATCATCACATCTTCTATCCAGCTTCTCCTCTCATTAAAATATAGAGTCCGGAGTGTCAGTAGTTTCCATAGTGCAAATATGCTTCTGGGAGAAAAAAATCCATGTAGGAAATCTATCCAGGTTGTTTATTATTCCCCCTGGCTGCAGATTTCAGGTGACAAGAAAACGTAGGTTATTCAAGAAAGCTGAAGCAGCCTGGTTAAACATGCACAGTGTATCTACTGTCATTGAGAAAAACAAAAAAACAAAATCACTCTATGGAAGAGTCGGTCCTCTGTATGAGCAGAGAGGATCAGAAACAATCAGTTTGTCTGACAAATGATCAGATTTTGAACACAACAGCAGCAGATCACGCTTTGCACACTAAAACTATCAACTATTTTTCAACACAAAGTCAGGAAGAAAACATGTCAGAGAGATGCCTCCCAGTGGTCAAAGATGTCTTCAAATCGCTGCTCTGGAGATGCAAACTCCAGACTAAAAATACCAGCAGTGCTGATTTCTGTGGCGTTGCACTCTGGGCGATGGGTGGGAAAAGGTTCATGGGAGGGACGGATGACCTCTGAGTCAAACACAGTGAAACCTGCTGGGTGGGGGTTTGTTTTTACTGTTGTGGAGTGGGACACCTACAGTGAATCGATTGCACCCTGACAAAGAAGAACAGCGTTTCTGTCATCATGCTGCCGCCAGCTCAAATATAAACACTGAGACTTTTTTCCACAGACTCTCCACAGGATGATCCAGGTCTGAGCATCATGTGATATACACATATTCACATCTGAAATTTGTATATATGCGGTCACATACACAGATTACTTCACTTTAAACTAATCTTGCAGAAAATAAGGTCCAAAAGTGCATTTTTTAGGATTATATTTGAAGTTGTTTAATCATTTTCAGATTCTGGTTTTCTTTTGTTCTGAAACAAGCATTTGGTGTAGGTGTGACCCCTTCAATGATCACACAGTTGCTTAAACATGGAATAATCTGCAGGTTCTGAGCCTCACCTCCAATGTCTGGTCTCAGCTTCTTATCGTATTCTTTCAGCAGATTGTTGAGGATTTCCGTGGTGTCGGTTTCCTGGGACCTGGGAGCCAACATCTGCTTGACAGTTGTGTCGTCGTAGTCCTCCTCGCTGTACTCCGCTGTATGAGAGCTGCAAAAGCCCACAGGGCAGAGGCGCGGAGGCTCATCACTTCACAGGAAGTTACTGAGAAGTTTTCTATTAAAAAAAGGCTTTTCGGGTGACTCACCAGGGGTAAAGGACCGACAGAAGCACGACAGGAGCCAGGAATTTGGGCGTCATGTTTGTCAAGTGAAGCTGAGAGGCGCTGCGGTCACAGGTGCTCCAACGATCCAAACTTCATAGTTTATAATCCTGCAGAAATGTCTTCAGTTTAGCTCGTTCTCCATCCAGTGTGGAGCCGCCTGTCTCCACGCGCAGCTCCTCAGCTGCGTCCTTGGCGCAGGTGCGCGCGCTGAGACCCAGACTTCATCGGAACTCCTGCGCGCGCTCAGCCTGCGTGGATCAGGAGCGGAGCGCACTGCCAGCCTGCCTGCCTGCCTCACCCCCACTAGGAATATGCACGAAGAATGACCCAGATCTGTGCCAAACGTGCGTGCGACGCACCCACAGCAGACCCCATCCTGACAGCAATTTACGCGGCAATTAGACTCATCCTTGATGACTCTTTTTATTCCTCCAACACGCAAAAAGTTGGATGTCAGCTTTATATGTCTTCTTTAGTTAAAATCATTTACCCATTTGAGGAAAATATATCCAAACATCCCTTCTAAATAAATGGAAAAAAAGAAAAACACATTTTATGATTTTAACTCAAAATATTTGGAAACTATGAAGAAAAAAAAATCTTCAGAATCAAACAATAAAAGATAGTAGACATCTAAAAATATGTATATATCCAATTAGTTTTGACATAATTTCCCAAAATTTCAACATTCATCATTAGATCATCCACGCTGTAAAAAGTGAAACATTGGATCAATTAACCAAAGTTAAATTTGAAAATATTAGTTTTTATTAAATTATATTTTAAAATTGAGAAAACCATCAACTCAAAATTTGATGAAAACTAATTATTTTAAATTTAACAAATTACAGAACTTTTGTTGATTGATCCAATGTATTTGGCTTTTTTTAGTTTAAGATTTAAAAACTGAAGAGAAAAATATATTTGTTATTATGACTTTAGAATAATGCTTTGTTCAGTTTAGGTAAGAACAACATTTTCTCAGTTTTTAAGGTGGTAAGACCTAAAATACCAAATGAAATGTAAAAAAATAACCCACTGTCTAATCATGCAACAGCAAGCAAAAAGGAAAACATACTTAAAATAATGTTCGTATAGCGATATAGTATTCTTGTTCAAATAAAATCAGTCCATCACATATAAATGTCACTGCAATCGACATCATAGATAACAATATTTATCTTATATTTAAGATAATGGGCTTAGAATAAATACATTTAATTTCCAGATTCATACTAGATGACATCAGTACAGTCAAATGAGAAGAAAATATTTTTCTTTATGTAAAAATAATTCCAGATATTACGACACGTTTTAGGCAGCGTATTTTAATGTCAAAATAGTCACAAACGGTTCTGAATTTTCTTAGTATTATGGACTTTCTTCATAGCTTGCATTGTAATGATGAGACTTATTAAAGGTGACATGCAGCTTTATTCTGCTCTGAAGTTGGAGGACTCTACATGTGTTTCAGCAGCAGCTGGGCCTTGCATGTCTTTATTTTTAGTCTCCAGCTTGTGCAGAAGTTCCACAAACTCTGCATCCCGCAGCGTAGAGCATCATCTATCATTCCCCTTTGCCTGCTTCCTTGTAGACTTTCTTCCGCGTGTTTCCTCTCCTGCTCAGATAACCCTGTTGACCTCACTGATGACACACTTTGTCTGAGCTGGATGACCTCTCCAGTGGCCTCAAACATTTTAAGATCCTCGTTGTTTTACCAGCTTCAGTGGGACTTTGCAGAATGAATGTGTGGACAGAGTCAGTTACAATAAAGGACAGAAAAAAAAAAGTTCCATCACGACTCTGAGGTTCATAAATAAAGCCACTGCACCTGCACTGCTCCTGGCCTTGATTTAGCAAAGAAAAGGAACGTGTGCGGCAGGAGCAGGACAACAGCAGCTGTCAGATACCAGCAGATAGGAATCATTTATAAAAACCTCTGCATTAAAATGATTACGTCATCAGGATTTTTCACGGGAGGAGAGAAAAACCTCACGATGGACAAGCGCACTGCAACAGGTGACGCTCTGACAGCAACAGCTGATTCTGTGGCTGAGTTTTGTCTCCCTCTAGTGGTTAAAAAATGTAAATTGTCCATTCCTTGTCCATATCCGTTTTGAGGTCACAGGGTTGCCGGAGTCTGTCCTGGCTACTGTTTGGTGAAAGCAGGACACTCCCAGGACAGGTTGCATACTTGAGAGGAAACTGGAATGCCTGGAAAAAAAGTCACATGTACGTATGTGGAGAACATGCAAACTTCACACAGAAAAAACAAAAAACAAACAAAAAAAACAGCTGGATTTCACTGGGGCCTTTTCACTGTGAGGTAAGAGTGCTAACCACTACAAGAACTCTCATAAATAACAAAAAACACATGATTAGAAAGAAAAAGATGCTTAAATAGGATCTAATTGACGTTTGAAATGCATTTCTGTTTTCACCAAGTAATCCACATTCTGGTCAGATTGTCCTAACAAAATAAAAGCATGAATTTATGCATAAAATAAACAAAATAACTCCACGTTTTTTTGGCTCAGTTCCCTTGTCAGCTGACAGACAAGACGAAAATCTTTATTTTTTCAAAAATGCATAACAATTCCAACTTTTTGTCTGTTTTTTTAAATATAAGTCATGAGAGTGTAGAGCTGATCCACCCTTCCATGACCAGGACATAAACCACACTGTTGTTCTTGGATCTGAGGATCAGCTGTCAGACGAAGTGGCATAGAGTTTCCTAGTCAAGACTGAAAGAACGAGATCCCGACTACAAGCAGCTGAAATGAGTTTTCTCCAGAGGGTGTCCGGACGCTCCCTTAGAGATAGGATGAGAATCTCGGTCACCTGGAGAGAGCTCGGAGTAGAGCCGCTTCTCCTCTATATCGAGAGGACCC
>NC_050520.1:15873551-15886925 GCF_002922805.2 Oryzias melastigma
AGTAGAGCCACTTCTCCTCCATATCGAGAGGAGCCAGTTGAGGTGGCTTGGGCATCTGGTCCGGATGCCTCCTGGACTCCCTGGAGAGGTGTTCCGAGCATGTCCCACTGGGTGGAGGCCCTGGGGAAGATCCAGGACACACTGGAGAGACTATGTCTCTCGGGTAGCCTGGAAACACTTAGGGTTCCCCCAGAAGAGCTGGAGGAAGTGGGAGGGAAGTCTCGACATCTTTGCTAAGACTGCTGCCCCCTCGACCCAGATGAGCGGGAGAAGATGAATGGATGGATGGTTCTTTTTCCTTGTTTTCCACCATATTATGTGTTTAACCAAATTTCAGAATTCCAAAGCATACTAAAAGAAAAACATAGTCTTTGTATGATCTTTAAAATCAGAGTTGCTTTTTTTTTCTTGCAGCATGTATGATGACTGTTTTTACAGCCCATTTTACTGATACATTCACAGTATTTCTTGGTTTACTCAAAGTTCCAAAGCTCAAAGCAAGTTTCCTTTGAAACCTTTGAGAAAAAAAACATAGTCAAGACATTTTAAAAAGAAACATTTTTGAGCAAACATGTTTCCAGGTAGTTGGATGTAAAGCAGTTTATTTGTCATACAGTATTTTTGCTGAATTTGTCTTTTTCGAATCTAGCTGAGTGATAGTTTTCAGTTTAGCGTCAAATTAACACTTTTTGTTTTTGTGATATATTTTACACTTAGTAGATTGCTTTGAGTGTTAAAAAGAGAGCTTGATACATTCTTTGAATTGTACCAATAAAAGCATAATGTCTGTATAAACTGTATGAGATGCATATGCTCAGTAAAAATAAGTGTTTTGGGAGTGACCAGGATGGATAGGATGAGAAATGAATCCATCAGAGGAAAAGATCATGTTGAATATTTTGGAGATAAATATGGAGAGTGGAAATGTGACGAGAATCCAAATACTCCAGATTTACTATCTGTTCCAGGAAAATCAAGAGGAAATATTTGTGACATCTGAGATTGCTGAGTTGCAATTTTTAAAAGATATAGAGGAGTTCAGTAAAAACAGACTTCAGACAATGTAATTATAATCCTAAAATTGCTGAATATTATTTAATTTTTATGTACATAAAGTAAGCAAACTAGGAAGCGACAGAAAAACGTTTGAGTGTGGCTGTAAAGAGACAGATTCATTCCTTTCTTTCAAATCTGTGTGTTTTAAGAAAAAAAGTCTAAGCTAGATGTCATGAATTAACCTAAAGATGCTGTTACAAAGAAAGGTATAAATGATGGGGATTAAAAGCTGATTATTTGAATTTCCATACATCCAGTAAAAACACATGCATAAGACACATGTTCATTCTAGTAATCATCCTCAGCTCTAGTTGAGAAGTGATGATGTTGGTAAATGGATGCTGAGGTTGGAGCTACCAGAGAGAATATTTGGTTCCACCAGAAACAAATCCTAGATTTCAACCCACCAGTAAGTGTGGTTTGAAGCTGGATGTAAAATCCCTCAAAAGGAGGTAAACTCAAAAAGATGAGAGCCAGCTGTTGCTGCAGCAGACCCCAACAATCCAGCAAGTTCCCGTCCACTGTGTGATGTGGACGTGCATATGTGTGATTAGAGTTGAAACGGTATGAGCTTACTGCTCTTCCATTAGGCAAGATTAAGCCTCCCTTTCATCACATCGGCCCCACAGGCATCCGAACACAGTTTGTACCTGTAGGCTTAGTTTCACTGGATCTATAACGTTGGGTGGAGTCAGTGAAGCTTTGCTGACGTCTGGTGAACAATTTCTGTTAAGAAAAGCTGTTTTTAGAGCTAAATCTTTAAATGTGGTCAGAGTGTGTTTCCAGTGACAAACGTGTTTAAAATGACTCAATCAGGAGAGCAAACAGCAAAGGAAAAGTAACAAACAGAAGTTATGGTTCGTTATGATCATCATTTATTGCTTCATATATTTGCATTTAAAGCACAAACTGCAAGAAATGTCAATGCAGAAACACAACAAAACCTAATAAACAAACATGGGGACAGTTAAGAAAAGCGCCCTCTGGCTGTAGAGTGAATTTTATGTCTTTTTTTTTATTGAACATCAATCAAATATGTAAATTTGACCCTAACGATTAGTTAATAATTTTAGAAAAGTAGTCCCTTGATACTCTCTAGTGGTTATTCAGACCTCAAGGATTTCAGCTAAATGGTAAATAATTGGGTTTTTGAGTTTAATGGATCACTCAAAAGTGCTTCTATTGTATATTCTGTTCTCAAAAGGTTCCGTTTAGAATAGTATGCAAAAGTTTACACTCTTATCAACTCATAGATGAACCAAATGAAAGTTTGTGGTTGTTTTTAACCATACTCTGATATCTGAACTCCAGACATCAGCTGTATCATGTGCATCTTTAATTTATACAGAGGAAATGCTGTTAATGTCAAATGTGAAGAGTTTTTCAAACTGAAATTGTGTTTGAATATAGTATGAGCATTATAGCAACAGAGTGGCAAATGCTAACGTGGAAAGATAATCGTTTAAGTCTAAAAAAGTCATTATTAGAGTAAAACAAAGCGTGAAAATACGCCTCTTTGCCACCTCAGGGCTTTGCATGAAGACTTTAGAGGATTAACAGAAAGAATTATTACCCCCAAATAATTAATACCCTCACTTTGTGTTTCAAAATCAAAAAGGACCATCTATGGGTCACCTTTAGCATGCCCACTGGAAACTGTATTACTACAGTTCAACAGAAATGAGGTTCAGTGTTTTTACACAAAAACCCACGAGCAAGCAGAATTTTCCGGTATTTGAGGACTGAACTCCCAAACAAAAGTCTATTTCTCAGTTACTTGATAAAGATTGATTTTAATAAATAATAAATAAAATATCTGTAAACTTTAGCATTGGACATGGCTGCAGCGGAACATTAAGAAGCATTAAATAACAATCCACAGATTAATGAAGACAAAGTTTTCATCATCACTTTCCCCAGTTTTCCTTCCTGTTAGACTTCACAACTTCATATCTTGAGCAATGCCAAAAATTATTTTAAATCCATCCGTCCAATCACTTTCTCACCCTGCGTTACACCGAGTTCACACCGGATGCGGAAGCGCTGTGTAACAAGGTGTGCACGGATTGTGCTTCACCTCCAGTTCACACCAGACGCATATTTTTTTGTGACAGTCGACAGGCGCGTCTGCTCAGCTGTAGTTATTTAGAGCTTCTACAATTAATATGACATTGTCCTTCTTGACTTTTTGTCAACTGCTCCCTAACTCTTTCTCATTGAGTTTTTTAAACACCCAAAACCATACACCGCCGCTCCGTATTTCCCCACTAAATTGATCTGTGCGTGTCTGTTTGTTTTTGTATTGTGCGCTGTTTGTGTTTACAGTATTTTCATCTCTGAAGTCTGTTTAGACTCAGAAATATGATTGCACTTGTCAATTGCTGTATTTTATTGTGAAAAGTTGGTTATATTGTGAAAATTGACCAGATTTTCCTGTGTCTTGGTGTAACGCGGATCGTTCGTGGGTCAGGCAATGAATAGGCCAGATGCCGAAACGATGGGTGCACTGCGTGAGTCGGAGGACCGCGGTGCTTCGCGTCTGGTGTGAACCACACCATAGGTTAACAAAGGCGCCACGCCAAATAGAAGCGGCCTCCTTCCACGTCACTTCTGCGTCCATTGTGAACCCAGCGTGATACCTCTCAGGGTTACCTGAGCCGATCCTGGCAACTGTTTGAATTGTAAATCCACAATTTCTTCATTTTATTGGTTTAAAGCCTTGATCCCTAAAAAATATGAAGCTGTCATGAAGATGATTTGTGCTGACAAAGTCAAATAACTTAATTAAAAAAAGCGTTTATCCTTTGTAATGGTCATGCTGCAATAAATTCTAATAGAAAGCAGTTTTGATTCTCTGTAGATCCTGAACTTAAATTGCAATGAATGGAGAATATATTCAAAGCAAACAAACTATTATTAAGAAAAAATGCAGTCATTAAGCTAAAAAAAAACCTCAAAAAACTTGTATAGAAACAATAAAAAACTTTCTTATACTATTAAAACTGCAAAAGTTTAAACTATCTCACTATGTCTGTAATGAAGAGCTAGCATTGCTGCTGTCTATGCGTTACATACAAGCTAGGCTGACTGGCTTAGTGGTGCTGTATTGAAAGCATGGCGTCTATACACATTTCTTAGTACTGCTGTGTGTCCTTGCTTACGTATATGGTTTGTTACCTGGAAACGCTGCAACCTCGACTGTGTCCAAACCTGACATGAACAAGACATTCTCGTTCAAGAGTAGTAATAGTAGTAGTAGCAAAAACGAAACAAAAACAAGTCCACCTACACATATTAATTGTTGAAAACCTAGCTTTGGAAAAAAGTAGTTGCAGGAGATCTCAGTGGATCCATAGAGAGCTATGGCACCCTGAAGGCAACACATTGAGCATGGCTATTCATCTGCTTTTAACAAGGAAGCAAAGTTCCATGTGCCTCGGTCCAGCCTCACGTTTCTGGAGCCCAAGCCCATTTTTACTGTACATAAAGACGAGTTACAAAGGTATTTGCCAGTACTGAGTAATAAAACAGTAAAAACGTGGTTTTGCATAGCATTTGGCGTTGTTGTACTATCATTTACTGGCAACTCAATGGGAAAATATAAATGCCAAATGCTAAAACTCCAAAATTAAATGTTAGTCAATAACTGGATGTGAAAGTTGCATCTCTTTAGGTTGTTGGTTGTACATGTCTAAACTAAAGAAAAACAAAGACAAGCAAAAAACATGCTGTGTAATTGTAAAGGAAAACGTGTCTGATACAAGGACTGGTTGCTTGGCATCGTTTGTGATGGTGTTCATCGGATCCTGTGGCGGTTTTGGATCCTACACCGCTCCTTTGATCACTGGCTCCCTGTTGAGATACGTAGCCCAGTAGACCAGGTTGAAGGTCCCAAACAAGACGGGGAACACAATCCTGGACATCTTGTCAATCTTGCTCACACTGTTGTAAGTCTTTTTGGGGTCTGGGGCCTTGGTTTCAGGAGGCTTGAGCTGAACGGTGGTGCTGTTTGAGATGGTGGAAATGGATGCGTCCTTTGTGAGGTTGGCTGTGTAATTTACACCAGCTGGACAGGAGTTATTTGACTTCTTTGAAAGAGCTAATGGGTCTTTTTTCTGGGGAGAAAAAGAGGAAACATTGATGTGAGAGCAGTCACAGAACATAATAATAAATTCTTGGTGTTTGAAGGATCAGTAGTTTATTGTCAGGAGTGGCGAGAGTCGTCTCCAGAGTACTGAACCCACTACATGTCCCAGCAAATGATACCTATTCATTACTCAGAGCCTCACTAAGTGGGAATTTTTGTTTGTGACACCCTGGCTGCATTACTGAGCATTTCCATCTGGACCTGATGTTCTGTGTACCAGACCCTGCTTCTCCTCTGATTACCTGCTGCCTGCCCTGACCCTCGCCTGGACTCTGACAACTCTAGTCTCGTTTTTGATGCTCCCATATTTATCAACTTTTTAGTGCTTCATGCAAACACGAACATTTTAATTTCTACCACATTTTCATCTCTCCACCAGATTAACCTGTAGCAGTGTTACCAGACTTCCCCTCCACAGCTGCAGGGATTGATAAGGAGTATCACATGTAAACGCCAGAAGATATCTGGCTTCACTCCTGTTTTATGGATCCCAATGTCTCAAAATGAATCAAATAATGAAAGCAACTTTTATAGGTCAATGTGAAGACCTTCAGTTGTAGATTACAACAATATCGAAAAAGAAATTAAGAAAAAGTTTCAATATAAAAGGTGAAGTTGAATTTCTATAAACGGACAACTCCTCTGTAACAGAGGTCCGAAGACTGTCGAACAAACCAAAGGAACCAACATTTTTAGGTAACAATTGAAGCTGTATTCAGGTGACATTCCTAAAGGCGTGGCGAACCCATCAACACAGAGGGCCTCTTGTTGTCACCTGAGTGTTTTAAAATATATATTTTTGATTTCATAAGAGAGCAGATGTGTTACAGCAGAGCTATTTGGTGATTTAACTTCCCAGTCAAAGCCTTGACTCTACACTCACCCTACTCTGCGCAAACGGCCTAGTACTCCAAGGCAGATTTCAAATGAAGTATTGATGCTTGGCAAAAACTGCGTCCTAGAAAACTACATGTTTTTGCCTAAATGGTATAATCATAATTATAAGACTACTGGGAATGCTTTTACAGTGGATCCCAAGATGATCGGAGTGGGACTTTAGGACCGCTCTATACCTTTTCCTATTGGACAAATTGGATCAATATATTCAGTAGTGGGTAGGACAATGATACCAGGTAAACAAGTGGCCCTCAGGGCTTGAAAAAACCACAGTTGAACTCTTGTGTTGGGATTTCGTAACAATGAACTGTGCCAAGTTTGGCAAAAACTAAACACATCAGCACCAACACTGTGTACCATCTGCTAAACATGACAGTGAAGGTGTGATGATTTGGGTTCGCCCTCCGGACCTGACCGCCATCCTGTCGCTGAGCCAGCCATGAATTCAAAGGTAGTCTACAGTCAGATGTTAGGGCCATCTGTCGGCCAGCTAAAGCTCGGCTAGAACTGGGTCATGCAGCAAGACAGCTGGCGGCAAATCTACTGTAGACTGGTTGGAAGACAAGAAAAATGATTCAAGGCTTTACAATGGTCAGGTCAAAGTCCAGCCTTCTTAAGGGAGCTTTGAGGAGCCGTCCTCGATGAAATACCGACACCCTCAGAGAGGTGAAGCTATCTAAGAAAGAGTGGGTCAAACATCCCCCGTGAGATTTTTATGCTAGAACATATTTTGTGAGTTTTGCTTTATAATACTGGTGCACTGAACATTTAGAGACTTAATGAATCTATATATTGTATTTGGTCAAAAACTTGTGTGAGATGTCGTCAATTTTCCCACAAGAACATACCTTGGGCTGCTGAGCCTCCATGGCCTTTTTTCCATCCCAAGCCCAGCTCCGCTTGGTAAAATAATTCACAGTGGCAAATTCAATCAGGGCGGAGAAAACAAAGGCGTAGCACACGGCGATGAACCAGTCCATGGCAGTGGCATATGCCACCTTAGGCAGGGAGTTTCGAGCACTGATGCTGAGAGTGGTCATGGTGAGCACTGTGGTCACACCTGGCGGGGGAAGGAAACTGGGTCAATTTTACTCGTCACACTTGCAATTCAGATTTTGTTCGAGCAGATTAAGGCATGGAAACAGCAGGATTTGGATTATTGTTGTGGCCAGGTTGTGCAGTGAAATATCCATACATCAACATTCCTGACAAACTGGAAAAATAGTGCAGAAGTTTCCAAATTCTGATAATACTCTGCTAAAATGATTTAATTAAGTTTGAAGTACATGCTGCATCAGACTCACCAAAGACTGTTCGTGCAGGCACAGACTCGCGGTTGAGCCAAAACGAAACCTGAGACAGAATTACAGTCATGAAGCACGGCATATAGGTCTGGATCACAAAGTAGCCAATCTTCCTCTTCAGGTAGAAGTGGGCCATCATCACCGTGTATTGACCTGTTGAAAGCAGCAGAAGACACAGGCTGATCAAACCTTCATGCTTCATTTCAAAGCTTATATTGTCCGTTAAAACTATTTATAAAAAGAGGAAAAAAATGATAAGAAAACAGAATGTACTACTGGAGAAAAAGTACCACGGTACTGTGAAAAATGTTTATGTTCGATTTTTCTTTTTTTTTTTTTCTTTTTTGAGATTTTCAGCTTTTTTGTGTTTCTGACTTTTAGAAAAAAAAAAAAATTCCCATTTTTGAACTGTGTTGAAAAATTTGCAGCTACTAACTAACTGGCCATAAGTCTTATTTGGTTGCATTAATTGTCTTGAACCTGCAGCAGCCCCAAACCATTACACTACCACCATCTTGCTCGACTATATGATGTTTATATGTTAGTTTTAGAAACTTTTGTTTAGAAAAGTTATTCTCAAAACATTTAAAATTATTTGAAAAAAGCCTATTTTTGTTAAGTGTAGAAATGGTTCAAGGTTTGATTCTTTACAAAAATAAGTACTGAACAGTAACAGACATTAAAGACACACTCTGACATAAGTTGTTCCTAAAATGTTCTTGTAGTGATTTTTCTTATGACTGAAGATATATACTATAAAAATTAGAATTAAAATTGTGTTTATGTGGATTCTTTATTCAACTTGCTAAGATGAAAAAATACCTCTGCAAAAAGCTGGTAGGTGGAATGAAGAAAGCTACTACGGCAAGCCACAAGCTCCCTGCTCTGCTCCATTTTAATGCATCTACTTATAGACGACTAGATCCGTGAACGTCTGAGGTGGTGTCTGGATCTAAACTGTACAGCTGGACAGCTCCTATATTGCTCGCCATTTTTTTTTTTTTTTTTTTGCTGCACCGCTTATGTTAGTTTGGGGTTGTGAGAGGCTGTAAGCTAGTGGGAGACATGTAAACAGAGGGATGATGGGAAGAGAGTGGGCTTACTTCACAGTAAAGCCTTGTTTCCACTGGCAGAACGGTATGGTTCGGCCTGGTACGATTCTGAATGGACCAAGCATTTCAGGTGAGTGTTTCCACTCAAAGTCAGGCTGTCATGGCGCATGCGGGGTGAAGCTAACAACAACAACAATGGAGGTCATTCAGAAGCTTTTTTTTTTCTACTTAGCGTTTGGTGCCTTGAATTTACAAAGCATTTAACGTTGTTTGAGAGAAGGTTGCGGGCGGCTAAGAGGAATACAGCCGCTTCCTTGGCGCTTTCTTTTGTTAACAGGTTTCAACAGTAGCTCCATGCTAATTTCATTTTCCTATGGACCTACAACCAACGGAGCCGAAAAATGGTCTGGTTTGGTCTGGCCTAATGGGTCCATTTTATAATGGAAACACTCAAAATACCACTTAAAGTACTGTTCAGTGGAGACAAGGGTTAACAGAGGAAAATTTTATGTTAATCACAATTAAAACAGCACTGGGAACGCTTTAAAATAGATCAAAGGATGATCAGAGAGGAACTTTACTTATATCTCAAGTGTCTTAGAAGGTATTTATTCTTCACATTTCACTAAAGTTTTGAGAAAACTTAGTCTTGCTTTTTAAAAATTCCTTTAGCATCAAATTTGACTTTATTTCTACTTGTGAGCAGATACTGCCATTGCTTGATAACTGGTTTAGCGCTCCACAAAATGACCAAGTTACAATCTAAAACAAATATATATGCAATAAAACAAAAAATAAATAAATAACAGGTTTGTTGGGACTCATCATATCCTGTTAAGCAAGTGAAGATTGCATTTGAAGGATTTTTTCAGAAAAATCCTGTCGAGCTACAGAGTCTGATAAACTATAGAAAATCCACAGATGACTGCTGCTTTCTCCTGGCAAAATCGGATTTTTCTGTCTCGCTAATCCCTTGTCACAATCTGCATCCTGTATCGCTCTCTCCGTCCGTCTCTCTCTTTCTATGTGCTAGAGTGTGGTGTGTCCGTCCTCTCCTGTCAGGCCGGGCCACTCCTGATTGACGGTGAACATCCTTGCGGTTGTCAGAGCGAGAACGCTCACACAGACCTGGGTCAGCAGCGGTAACGAGGAGGTGCACAGATGCCTGAAGCAGAGCGGGGCGACACCAGCAAACTTTGGATGGTCTGCACGCCGCAGCATCGGTCATCATGTCCCGTATGAGGAGGACACCTGTGTCTCCGTCGCTCCGTGGAATACGAGCCGGCAGTCCTGCTCTGTGGTGGCACAACTGGGGGGTCTCTGCTCTGATCTGACCGCCTCCTGGGACTGGATGTGGACGGAAGCTGCTGAGGCGTGAAAAAATGCGGTTGTGGTGGTATTCACTGTTTGGATTTTGGAGTGTCTGTGGAGAACTGCCGTTCATAGCAGAGAACAACGCAGCGATGTTGGTCAACTGGTGAGTAAACTTTTCTGCTCCACCAGGAATACAAAATAAGTGAGGAGGAAAACCTCAATTTCTGTTACCATGGCTACTTTGGCTAAACCTGTGAGGTCAGAGGTCGATCCACCACATGCCAGTGGAGCTCATTGCAGAGGTATTTTTAGCTCGTTAAGGAGGGTTTCACCCTCAGATTAGTGACGCTAATTAACACCATGCTCACCCTGGGTGACTTGCCTTTCTTTTTTTAGCTTTAGGCTCTAATTTGGATAAACAGTTGTATGTTACAAATTGCGTTCATGGGAGCTTGCATTGCCACATCCTTAATAAAGATCCAGCTCTCATTCTTGATCCAATGTAAACATAGCCTGTCCCAACAGATGCAGGATCAAGGTATCTACTATTCCTGTTTACACTATATAGACCCCTCCTCTAAAACAAACCACAACCAACTACCAAGCAGCACAAATGTATTATTCTTTACATAACAGAATTAAGCAGCTGCCGCCTGTGCGCCGCCCCACGTCTTGCCTTCACAGCAACCAATCCACGGGCTGTGACGTCACTTGGTAAAAGCACAACTGATGGGCCTGCGTACGGATTAACCCTACAGACCCAATGGCTCAGACCACGGATAAGTGTTTTTTTACCCCCCCCTTCTCCTCTCTTCCGATTCCACCCCCACTCTTCTCTTAACAGCCTCAGAGACAGCTGGCCATGTGTGCGGGGCGATTTCAAATCCTTCTGATTCATTCATTGTCTCCATCGAGCTTGATTTCCTTCTGCCAGCGTCTTTAGGTGACACTCTGTAATAACAGCGAGCTGTGAGTGAGGGGGTAAATTGAAGGGTTTAAATCCCAGCTCCTGCCCAAAGCTGCTGCCGCACGAACAATAACAGTGTCATCTAAAATATTGACTGTTTACTGAATCCAACAAGAACAAATTAAGGAAACAAATTCCACATTACTTTTGGTGAAAATTTTTCAATATTTAAAAACTGTTACTTGTTGCAGTATTAGTTAGTTTTCCTCAAGAGAACAGTTTACATCAGCTGTCCTCTCCTTTAATTAATCTTAGGTTAAACAAATATCTTGAATTTTCTCTTGAATAAATAAACACAGAGGCCCAAATCATGATGTCACCACCACCATGTTCCAGGTTTGACAGAATTGGGGGTTTTATTTGTACAAACTTCTCCGTGTTCGCTCCAACGATTGCTCGATTCCACGTTCCATTTGCTGATTGTTCACACCGCCCTTGGAAATGCTCGTTAAGTCGACCAATTCAGATAAGACGTTTATTTAACTGTGTGCAAACGTGCATTTCAGGCTTCCGTGTTTAAAACTCTCGCGTTCAGGTGTCATTATGCAAGTGTTGAAGTCCATTATTGGGCTCCGTGTGCAAAGTGTGAGACTAGTGAACGCACAGTGAAAGTTAAACCAGTTGAACTTTGACCAATCGGAGACACGGATTTGATTGTGACGTATGTGTAGCGACTTTTTCAATACATTTTTCAAAATTTAGAAAAGCATTACACCTCTTTGACATTTGACACCAAGCTGGACTCTAGGTGACAGACATGCACTTGTATGTCGTATTTGGTTTTGTATTTTCTTTTTGTTTTGTGTGTTTCTGTCAGAGCAGGTCTTCTGTGTGTTTTTGGATCTTTGTGTGTATTTTATAATATGCCCCAGATCCCCCAAGACAAAAAGGGGCGTAACATGTGTACATCTAAATCTGACACATTTTGTTGTACTTGTCTTGAAAAACTCTTTTTATCAAGTCCTGCCCTCATCTTGACTTTCTCACTGCTGAGTCCTACACTGTTAAATCCAGTCTTTAAATATACTTTAAAGGTTTGTGGAACCTTGAAATAATGCACCTCTGTTTTATAATGTATATTTACATGAAGATTTAGTCATTTTTGCAATTTTAGAGGCTGAATTTGCCAATTAATGGACATGTTGCCGAAAGGTATAAATAAATAAGTTTCAGTTCTATTGAGAAACTTCAACTGGTTATTTTTAGATACTTTTTCTCACTCAAAGCAAACCAATAAAAGACTTTAGCTTTACTGAATGCATGCATCATTGTTTTAAGCTGTAGGGCTGCATTTGTTGCCAAGACTATCCATTTTTTTAATGTGCAACTTTCATAGTAGAAGTCAGTTGTCCATGATAAACAAATCATTCCATTCATGGTCGAACAAACTTCCTGTCATGATAATGTCTTTGCAGGTCTGCTTGTGTGTGTTTGTGTGTGATAAAAGCAGGACTGGATCCCACTTTGTACCTGGAATCTATAATTGTAACAGCGTAAACCTGCTTACAGTGTGAAGTTTGACTCAGTTTTAAAGCATGTTGGTGTTTCTCTTTAAGATTGGGTTTCTGGGTGAATTGTACCTTCTGTCTTTTTCTCGTGTATCAATATAACACTCAGTTTACACAGTACATAGTATTTTTTAAATGTAAGGTGACACCGACAAAACAGTTGGTCCGATGTAAGTTTTTGATTTGGACAAAACTCTTTTTAATTGTTTAAAGTTTATCCTGAGTTATTTTTATTTTCTCTGGCTAAAACAGGAAAACCTTCAACAAAGTAGAAATAAAAAAAAATAAAATCTGACTCAGGGAATTAACCTGAATCAACTCAAACACAGAAATCACAGAAAGACTTTTCCATTGAGAAGCTTTTATTTGGTTCACTTAGTTACACCCAGTTGCTTTTAATTGTTTCTAATCTTTGTTACATCCAAAGATGTATTTATTCTTTGGGAATTTTACATTTTTAAAACTAACTATACATGTTTTGGTGCAGTGAAAGTCCCACATTTACCTTCTTTTCACAGAAAAAGGAAGTAGAATTGTAAAAGATCATCAGTGAAAACATAAAAATTACATACAATTGCGGCTGCACGATAACTGGTAAATTATTCTGCCTTAATGAAAACTTTAACTAACCGCAATCTTCAGGCGACCTGAAGTAAACGCTTGTTTGTTGCAACGGCTGACTCATTCTGAAAAAAATGTCTCTTTTGAAGAATAGTTTCCCCAACTGTCAGGATTGGTTTGTGCTTCGTAGGGTTTGTTAATAGAAAGCATCCACACATTTAATCCTAAAGCCATTAGAATTCTGACCTGTCTGTGCTGTGATTCACATCCTCACATCATTTTAGTGAAACAGGAGATTCTCTTATCATTTCAGATGGTGTCTTTGATTAGATTTCACTTGATTTCATTGGATTATAGAAAATCGTCCAATAAACATTAACGCTCTATAGGAAGGTGTGAGTGTTCACGCCGTCATACCTCTGCTGGTGTAGATGTCTTCTGTTCCTGCAGTCTGACCGATCAGGTGGTACTGGTTGAGCCGCGAGCCTTCTTCTGCGACGACCACTGACTTGGCTGCTCCTTGAGTCCAGGTGTAGACCACCTCAGAGACGGGATACGCATCTGGAAA
>NC_050520.1:15887294-15903138 GCF_002922805.2 Oryzias melastigma
TGAGTTGATTGTGCGACCGAAGGGTGTAGATGTTTTTCTTGAGTTGATTTTAATTTTTTTTGTTTTTTTTCATGTTTGTTTTTGTACATGCTTGTGCCTTTGGGCCGGGTCTCTCTCGAAAAATAGATTTTATCTCCAGTGACTTCCTGGTAAAATAAAGGTTAAATACATTCTTTTGATTTTTTTTTTTTTTTAAAGATTTTAATCATCATTTTTTTTTAAAGCTATCTCTGTACATGACAGTACTTTGGTTCAAACAGTCTAAGAGTTTTGAAATTACCATGAAAACCAACATCTAAACCTAACCTGAGACCTGTGTGAAATCTTGAGTTTGTGTGTGAAAGTTCACTTCACAAACGTGAAAACTATACACTAGCTATTGGAAGAACGTTCTATTACTTCTTCTGCTTATATCTAATTCTCATAGATTATTAGACTTTTTTATTGATATCAGTACAAAATGCAAGAAAACTAAATGCATGAGATTCAGCAAAGCAGCTTCTGGATTTTTCCCCCCACCCAACTAGAGAAAACATTATATCTCAAGAGATAAATGATTTTATTTATTACCCAAATTTCAATTAAACCTTTTAACACCTGAGCAATTGCTGGCGATGCTTAAGCACAAAATCTTTAACATACCAGCTGCTTTTCTCCTTCAGAATCTGCTAGAATTTCATCGTGTTAACAGTTGAAAAGTTACAGTAAACCAAAGATTATAAACACTGGAGCTCCGGTGTTAAAGGGTTAATGACAAAAGAAGCACCTCTGTACCATGGGCGACCCCCCTTTTACAAAAGTAAGCTCTTATTTTATGAGGCATTAAAGACAGAACCAGGTGAGGTCATGAGGTCAAATCCCTCCCCCTTTGCCAACAACAGAGGCTTCCATGATGGAGCATCATCTCCTCTGTATGACAGTTATCTGAGTTAGCTGGGTGATGCAGAAACTATGATTTTTTTCCTAAAAGTGGAGTGGAACCCTGAACTTTTACATGGACATTTCCAGCCACATTTGACAACAGTTTACCTGATCTGGATGTTTGGATGGATTTCACAACTGGTTTGGTAACAGTTTGGGGGTCCAGATGTTTGTGTGAGGTGATACCGACACACCAGCAGCATAAATTAAAAACATTATATTTTCAGAGAGTAATGATGATGATAGTATGGAGGTTCTGTTCTGTGAAAACCAAAATAATGAACCACTATTTTTCCTCACAGTCGTCTCTTTTTCACTTTCTTCAAGCTTTTTTTTTTAAAAAAAAGTAAAAAATGTTGCAGTTATTAAAAAGTAGATCACAAATGATAAATAAAATGCTAGTTTTTATTTAGCCATCTAAAACATGAACTAATATCGAAATAAAAGTGGTTAAACATGCTTTTTTCTTTGTTATTACTTATAAGAAAACTTTTAGAATCATTTATTCACCGTTCACAAATGCAGCCCTTGGGCAAACAGAAACATCATGTCTAACTTTTTATTTAATTAAATTTCTTGAGGCAACATTTAACATAAAGTTCTTATGATATCAGACATTTTAACATATCAATTTTTAGTGGTTTCTACTTTTGGACAGACCGCCAGTGAACCTAAAGCTGCTTATGCAGGACTGCTTGTTAAGTGTCCCGCTAACATCCACCTGCTCAGTTTGGTTTGAAAATAGATGTTCATCCTCCTCCTCACCCTCCCTGAGAGTTTGAAGCCATCGCGGCTTTTTAGAGCCACTGATTCTCTTCATTTAATTAAGTTTTTTACTGTAAAGTTTTTTACCTAAAAAAAAATAAATAAAATTGAAGTACTTTACTGTTTGTGCAGCTTTTTTGTTTATATTTTATATATATTTTTTCATTTGCACACAAAAGAAGAAAAAAACAAAAAAAAGAAAATAAAAGATCTCGCACAAGTTCTAAGACATGGGAAATGAAAGGGAATAGAAAGAAGAAAACTTCTTTATCTCCCCCAAATTTTTCTCAATATAATTCTATTTAAATAGCCCAATATCATAAAACAGTTGTCTCAATGGCTTCATATTATATTAACATTTCTGCAATATAGTTTGTGGTTTACAACTAAGTATTTTGCTTAGAATAACCCAGATTCCTCTAAGATCTTTAAAAGACTCACTGGTAAAAAAACATTACATTCACTGCATAAGAACGTCTATCCGTCTGGCCATCTGAGCTAACTCAGAGAATTAGCCGCAGCAGGTTTCACTACTAATTCACTTAGCAGCTTAAGCTTGAAACTATTTTGACACAAAATTGGCTAAGAATAAACAATTAATTAATTGATTAATGACAAATTAGCAACAATATTTAACTGACTTTCCACTGAAGTAGATTAAATGTCACACAAACCCAATAAAAATTGTGAAAAATGCCAACTTCTGAAATTCAAGGTTTTATATCATTGCTGCAGTTTGAATGAATTTCAGGAGGGGCTTTCCAAAAATGTTTTCAATTATTTTCCTGTGAAGGAGTTTTATCCATCCCAGCCTGATGAGATTCATACGGATTTATCCCTCCTGTATTATCGAGTACTCTGACTTATTTTCAGATGATGTTGTATTTGTTGCACCTCAGCCCAAAAGCGCTAATTGAAAAAGAACCCCAACCAAGCAGGTGGAATGAAGTGAAACTGAGTCAAGCAGTCGTCCTCTGCATGCAGAAACAGCAAATGTTGAGTCTTTGAGCCCAAAGTTCATCTTTCAATTCTTCCTTTAAGGGTAGATTAAGCCTTCACAGCCCTTGCATAATGTGTCTTCAGTGCAAAGCCTTGACTGATCCCTGGAGGGTTAAAGCGCAGATAAACTCATAAGCAGCCCAAAGAAATGAACAATAGGTTAGAGACAATATGATGTATGAGCTGAGTTTATGTAATGCGACGATTGTTTGCTGCTGCTCAGTCCTTCAAAGACGTGTTTAAGACAACGCTGTTTGTTTTTGAGATAATAATCCACAGACGAGCTCAGGTCAAACTAAATTGCAAAGACTCGTAACATCACAGTTGCTGGATTAGTGTTAGATTGGATGGCACACTGCTGTTTGATTGGAAGAGAAAGAGACTCACACACCGACTTAAAACAACTTTTCCACAGCACAGTGTGCAGATTCTGCAACAGCGTCAGAGAGAATTTGTGCAGAGCTCGATGGTTTTCAGCAAAAACCTGAAAAAAAAAGCTGCTCCTCAGCACAAAGAGGCAGCTGCAGGCAGCACCTTCACTACAATGTCTGCTCTTTTTCATTATGTGTCTGATGCTGCTTTCTTTTTAAGTCTCCTGAGCAGAAACACAATAGCTGTCCATCGGAATCTCAGAAAAAAACATGGCAGGAAGTTACCATCATGAATTCAAATGAAACATCAGCTAACACTGATCTCCATGATTACACTCTAACCTCAAAGGTCCTGCTAACCTGATTTTCTCAAAATGACTTTTTTTTTCTTATGAAGTACTCCAGCACTTACATCTGTCTGACAAAAGTATTGCCCTATGTAACAGTATGTATTATATTTGATACACACATTTATGAGACCCCTATCAAATTAGCATGATCCAAACTTTCCTTGAAAGACATGGCATTGAACTTGTTCCAAATTTACTGTCCTGTAGTTCATCATCATTCCACTAGAGGCAGTAGTAGTGCTTTTCCTACAACTTCTGCTCCTGAACTTTAAGGACGTCTTCCTCCTATGTTAACCAGGCCTCTCTGGTTGCACTAACTTGTGACATTTTGGTATCAGAAGTGGGATCCAGGGCTGTAGGGGGCAGCACAAAGATGACAACCAGGCAGAAGAAGCCTCAAAATGAATGTCGACCAGAAGTTTCCCCGGACGTTGGTGACTAGCCTGGTGCATCAGGTGGTCTGTCTGAAGATGCCAACAGTGTGGATGAATTTAATAGTTTCCTTTGTGGTGTGTTGCAACAGCAAGTAGACCAAGATGCAAAGGCTGAGCAGAAGTCAGGAGAACCCATCCATCCATCCATTTTCCTGACCGCTTTGTCCATTTTGGGGTCGCGGGGGTGCCGGAGCCTAACCCGGCTACTGAAGGGCGAAGGCGGGGTACACCCTGGACAGGTCGCCAGTCTGTCGCAGGGCCTCAATCACACACACATCCACTCTCCCATTCACACCTAGGGGCAATTTTCAGTCACCAATTAACCCATGAAGCATGTTTTTTGGACGGTGGGAGGAAGCCGGAGTCCCCGGTGAAAACCCACGCATGCATGGGGAGAACATGCAAACTCCACACAGAAAGGTCCCAGCCGGGATTCGAACCGGGGCCTTCTTGCTGTGAGGCGAGAGCGCTAACCACTGCGCCACCGTGCAGCCTCAGGAGAACCCATAGAGAAGAATTCAACACCATTTAGTGCAACTCCAGCAAGAGGTTCAGAAGAACTTCCAGGAGAGGACAGAAGTCCTGGCTGGCTCCACTACTTCTACCATTCTTCAAGCAGAGGAAAGTGATTCACCTTCTCAAGGCAGGACAGAGGGTCCTCAGCGCTCCAGTTTTAAGAGGTAACCAGGGTGGAAGCCCCAAAAGTGAGGACATTGAATATTATTTGATCACCTTTGAAAGAATTGCTAAGGCCTGTCAGTGGCCTCAGGTGGGCCTTACACCTTGCTGACTTATTGACTGGTAAAGCTCCTTCAGTATGTGATTATTTGGATGCTGATGACACAATGGACTTTGCTTGTGTCATGTAGGCGCTGTTACAGAAGTTGGATATCAATAGAGATGTGGATGAGATTTCATTTCAGTGCATTGGGAGAAGAAACTCAGCAGGAGCTACAGGTTCATCTCAGAGACCTGTATGTGAAATGGAAGAACCCTAACGGAGGGACAAAGGAGAAAATTGGAGATGCCATCATTATGGAGCAGTTCCTGAAGGTTTTGAGTCCAGAACTGCATGTGTGGATAGAGGAGCGAATCCGAAAGACATCAAAGGAAGCAGTGGAACTGGCAGAATCATGATCGTCGTCCATCGAAAGAGACTTAACAAACATCCCCTTGCCCACCCACTTTGTGGGTCAGCAAGAGCTCCGAACCAGAATTTTGAAACCTATGTCTGTTCCACCTAGGACATATAAATGGGATGCTAAGGACATGGGTAAATTAGCATTTAAAACTGCCTTACCAAGTGGTATAAAGTAGTGACCTCCATACTGTCGCTGAACTGATACCTAAGCAATCACAGGAAGTTCTGAACTGTGAAAAATGTTTTCTGGCTGTTACTCGATCTAGAAGTAAGAGAGAACAGGATGTGTCATCAAATGCATAGAGAGAGTTGCCATTTGTTGATAAAGATGCATCCGGGTTCAAGATTTGTTCTAAGTCAAAAAGAACAAAAAACTAGATCACAGCAAAGACAGGACAAGATTAGGGGAACAAACAAGCCTGATTAAGCGCCTGGGAAATTTCTTACAACTATGGACCTCTGTAAAGGGTACTGGCAAGTACATCTAACAGAAGACTTAAATTATCCAACCACATTCAGGGCTCCCAGTGGCCTCTTTAGGCTCAGAGAAAGGCCATTTGGTCTTCACGAAGCACCCACTATTTTTCAGAGGTTGGTGGATGAAGTGTTGAGAGGAGCAGAGTACTACATTGACAAGATTGTTGTCTTCAGCCCAATTAAAGGGAGGTGGACCCCATAGTCTGAGAGTCTGAGCGTTCAATGACTTAAGGACCTGTTTATGACAAGAACCTGTCCTGCAATGTCCAGATTTCTCTCTTCCATTTACAGTTCAAACAGATGTTTCTGGAGTAGGATTGGGTGCAGTGTTACTGCAAGGGTCAGAGGGACATCATTTCCACTGGAATATACTGTATCAGCAGGAATCTATTTCCAAGAGAGATGAGATGTTCAACCATTGCAAAGGAAGCATTAGCTATTAAATCGGCTGTTGGTTTGTTCTGAGAACAAAACATATACAGATTTAAACTTGTATTGATTTTTGTTATGTTTCTCACCTCCTCTTCCTGGTGCCCAAAGGACAGAATGGTGGTTTAAGCCTTCACTTCCTGTTTAATGGTTTGTAATAGGAAGTGGAAGGGGTTTGAATTTCTGAGCTTACCTTTTGGTTTGCTAATGATTTGAGTTGTTTGTTTGTGTTCGTTTTCTTTACAGCACTTTAAATGTATAGTTTCCAAGGTACTTCTGTCTTTTGATGTCTGTTTTTATTGTTTGGTTACAATAGGTGTTTTTGAGATCACCCAGCGTCTTTCCCAGCCTGAGATGAAGGCGAACAGCGAGACTGTACGAGAGCAGAGAGTTGGAAGACGTCCTTAACATTCGGTTGAATTTTAATATGCCTCTCCTCCTTAGTATAAACTTTACCAATGTGTTGTTATAATAATTTTTAACATCTCTTTGTGGACACAACAGATGAAAAATAGCCACTGGGTTATTTTATTGTCCACCCTCCCAGAGAAATAAATACAATTGAAATTAGAGTTAACTTTTGAAGGCAACAATAACACACATAACTACAGATGATTTGGAATCTTTTTTAATTTTTACTCAGTGATTCACCACTTTCCAGAAAGAGTTACAAAATGCGCAAATTTCCTTCATTTAGCGCCAGTTATTTCTCAGCATCATGTCGAAGGACAAGTCGGAACACCGTTTCCCACAATGCATTGTTTTGTAGTCATCTAGGCGGCTTGCAGCCAGTGCAGCACCAGATTTCCAGCTGCACCTGCCTCTTTCCCACGGTATTTTCCTGATTACTAACAGCTGGTATCAGAGTCAAAACTACCCAACATGCACCGCAATCCAGGTGATCTGCAGCGCTGCCTCTGCCGGTATGACATAGGTGTGTTTGAGATCATGGGCGTGGCCTGGGCGTGGCCTGCCAATTAACTAAAGCCCACAAAAGGTGGAGGAGCTCAGCCTGAAGAAAGGCTGGAAGAGAAAAGGAGCTTGTGTGACCCATGCAGTCAATGTGAGTTTTCTGTAAACAAAAACTTTTGTTCCTGAACTTTAAGGATGTTTGTCTCAATGTTAACCAGACCGCTCTATCACACTACTGTGTGACATGATTATCAACTAAAGTCAAGTAGAGTTTGCTTTGTTGCTTGAACAGGATGAGGAAAAGGCACACATTTAAGATTTAACAGAGTAATTTTCAGAAACATTTTCAGTTTGTAATCATTCGCATGTCAGTTTTATAAAATGTTTGATCATCTCAGTTTTGAGTTGAATAGCACTTTCTTAATACTTTTTCGTTTGTTTTCGTTGATCTCCTTGTTTCTATCTTTTAGTTTAAAGCAGTCATTTGTCAATTGTAGTCTTGTTTTCTAATCAAACCATCCTTAAAATAAATTGTTTTATTTAATTTTTTGAGCACTTCCCATTTTAGTTTTGATTTATTTTGAATTTCTATGAACTTTAATTTAATCAATTTTCATCTCAAACCCAACATTCCTTTTTATATTAATAACTTGTGTTTTCATTGAGCATTTACATTCTCTGCATTAGAGATTCCTTTTTGAAAAAGAACAAAAACTCAGAATGAATTGGTGCAGCCAATAAGTTTTTTTTAGTGTTTACACATTACGATTTCTACAGAGAAATTGAAAAAATCTAAAAAGTGATAAAGTAAAAGGTCTGATATACAATAAGTGATGAAGATACTAACATTTACGTCATCTTTGCAGCATTGTTACTATGTGATATAATGGATTGTGTCATTCACACAGTTCTAAAAATACACCTTTATTTAAAAAAAATAATGCATAAAATGTGTATATTTTCAAATATTTCTGGCATTTGTTTGATGTTCAATTTTACTGTTACATGTGTGTCTTGTTTTGTGAAAACTCTTAATCAAAGTCTTTGTTTTTGGTTGCATTGAGGTTTTTTTAACATTTGCATGAATTTCTTCTTTCCTGTCTCTCTGCTGAAGCTCCAGATTGATGCTGATGAAAAATAACGTCAATACACTTCAAAGTTCTCAGACTAAATAAATCACGCAAACCCTTCAGATTACTTTAGGTCACAAATTACTTTGACGGTAGTCTGTTGAGCAAAGATCTTTTTTTTTTTTTTTTACATTCCACTGACACGAATGCAGATGAAACTACTGAAGCATTTACAGGAGGATTTCCTGAAATTTCAGCAAATATTTAGCCCCCTAACACAAGACTTACTGTGTCTCTGAAATCTGTTCAGAAACTGTAAATCTTAAATTCTCCTGAAGGAAAGCAGAGGTTTTGATAAAATAAAAAGAAAACTATTTTGTTCCAGATCAGAGTTTTGAGAAAGTAAACTTTGAGAGATGAGGGGGGATCTGGCTGGCCCAGTTCTCAGATTTGAAGTAAGTGATGCACAATCTCAGCTGAAACCCAAGTTTGATCAGAAGTTTGTGCAGATTCTGCCTGGTTATGAGAATAAATGCTCATCTGCTCACTTGATGGCAGTTTTCTGTCTCTATCTCCAGTTTGGGCAGTGATGCTGAATTAAAAATCTCAGTCCCATTCGAACCATCTTTTGATCTTTTTTTGAAGCGTTCCCAGTGATCTTTTAATTATAATGATGCCGTTTTTAGGACAAATTCAAAAACTTGTCATAGTTTCTGCAGAGCAGCATGAGTTTATTACAAATTCCCTTTTGGGTGGGATTGCTGGCACAGAGTATGCCTTCATTTCCCATAAACCCTTTCTTTACACTGTCTCCAGCTGCTGCAAAGAAAATGGCGAACAAAACAAGAGCAATCCATCCGTAAAGTGTTGATCCAGATACCAGCTCAGACGAGGAAAACGAAGACTCGCCGATTGTAGTTCTACGTCACTACCAGTTTTTTCAATCCTGCATTCTTTGTTTGCTCCTGATTCACAATAATTTAAACAAAGACATACTCATAAATCCAGTTTTAATCCTAATTTTCTTTTGTCAGAAAAATACCACAAGAATATGTTAGTAAACACTCAATTTTCTTCAAAGATTTTCCCAGCCAGGTGAATTGAGTTTATTTCAGTCACTTTTCAAACATGTTCATGCACTCCTCAGTGCAGTTTTTAGAGGTCCTGACGTCATTAAACTCATTATGATCCCCTGGGTTTGTAAATGGAATCTATGGAGAAAGAATCTTGCGGTGAATTCACATTGACTTGTTTGGTTGTGGTTTGATCTGCATCAGCCTTCGTTTCCTTCCTGCTTCAGAGAGTCAGGTGGGACAGCTCACCTGTGAAAGCTTGGTCTATGTATGGATAAGAGGAACATTGTTGTGTATTTTCTAAAACGAGATTGAATCTGGAAAACTACCTTAAACTGAGCAGCTGGCCTGTTAAAGTCCTACAAGTCTGTGGGACAAATTTAACATGAAAGCAAATATACATGCAATACTATATAGAGTGGGAGGATAAAAAAGCTGGTTTCTCCTGGACTGATGCACAAGTAAACACATTTGCAAACCAGTTACTTTTGTATTGCTTTTTCTATTTCAGGTTAGTTACAAGAACAGAACATAGGAATTGGGTATTGAATCTGGAAAAGAACATTATAGACAAAAGTTTAAGAACAAACGCTATAAAATATATAAACAAAACAGCTCAGTGGTTTTGTTGTAGAATGTCTGTCTTGAGACTGAAAGGTTGTGAGTTCAAATCCAGATTGAGCGATATTAAAAGCCTATCTTCCACTGAGTGGTATGTTTTCGCGGCGAATGTGTGGCGTAGACCGCTAGCATGTCATTGTAGTGTTACAGCTAGTAAAGCAACAACAATAGAGGTCATCCAGCAGCTCGTCTTTTGTTGCTATACTTTTAGTACATTGTGAATAACAGGAATTTAATGTTGTCTTAAAGAAAATTGTGGGCTGGATTAAAACTGCAAAAACCTGAATGCTTACATTGGAATTGCTAGCTTAGCGCTATTTAGCGTCATCACTTTCTGCCAATCAACGGGTGGGTACAGCGGCTCCAACCCAAATGTTCAGTTCCCCTTTTTAAGGGACCTACAACTGATGGGGGCTCCCAAGAGGTATGACTCGGTTCTGTTTAATGGATCCATTTTACAACAGAATAACAAAAAAAATATGAAAGAAAAGGTTACATTTAAGTCAGAATATATTTAAAGGGACCATTTTAAGTAAAAATAAAGTAATATTTCCTTTTTTCAAACTAAAGCTGAAATATAAGTAAACAAGTGTTTTGATTTAGTTTAATAATTATAAATGATGATTGCAAACAGCAAACGGTCTGTCATAAAGCTCACCCGCTCTGAGCAAAAACCACTGGAACAACAACATGATGATTGCTGCATGCGTGACACACTTCCTTCAAATTGCGCCTCTAAGTACGTGAGCGTACGGTCTCACAGACATGAACACTAACAGACTGAGAACGAGCCTGACGGTATCAGTCCATGAAAGGTGATTAACACAGCACACAGAACAGGTCTCTCTGGCTCTGAAAGCCCTGAGCTCCTGGGTGAGTGGTGTCCATTAGGTCAAAGGATTAGCTGAGGTTAATGGAGTTGGGGAAAAACACAGTCCGGTAACTTTTACAGCTTACAAACTCACATGGGTTACTTTACTTTAAGGGTTTAAAAGTCATTTAGTGGGCCTTTTTTCAGGTAATTCTGCGCACACATCTGCAGGTGAGTTTGCTCAGATCAGTCAAAAAATAAAAATATGAAAAAAAGGCTTTCACTTGTTTAATCAAACATTTTTAGTTTCAAAGAAATCAAGAATATAATCTAAGTAAAATAATTTATCCAACTGGAGTGAATTTGTATTTTCTCTGCAGGATCTTTCAGTGCATCTCAACCCTGAAAGTCTTTAACTTTTTAGATTTAAGGAGATAAAATAAGAAGTAATCTTAGCTACTTGTGGTAACATGAATTCTAGAGCACCTACATTTAAAAACCAGATTCACCCTCTATCCAAAAGGCCTCTACTTAAACTCAAGAGGAGATAAGATGGTCTGTCTTTGTCTCTGTGGCTTTACAATAAGATTCCTGTGTGAGGAGCTTGAGCTACCTGCACTGATTATCCCTGTCCCCTCGTCTCAGCTGGGGGCTGAGATGACCATATTAGGCGTGGGAGAGGATCAGCGCGAGCATGGCTCCGTCACCCTGGGTCACTCTTCATCAGTCTTCGTCAGCAGCAGGGAACACCTTAAATGCTAATCTTGAGCTCACATGCCAGAAGCTCCCGGGTATTTTTCCACGGCGGGAACTGTGTGTAACAAACTCTCCGGCTTATGGAAGCGGCGGGCAGGGCGGAGCGCTGCAGTTGATGTGTGTGGACTTTCAAAGGTTATCTTTGGCTTTTTGCACAGTCGGAGTGCATATCTGTTTCCCAGTAAATGGAGCCGAGGCGGCGGAGCAGCTCTGACATGTTGATTAATGGTTTAATAAGGAGCAGCGTGTCAGAATGTAGACGGTCATCTCCTGCACAACCACAACAACAGCTTTGCACCTGAACGACACGGCCTGTCAAACACAGGATACACCTGTCTCCATGCCCTCTGCATGAACGAAAATATCGTCTGTTTTCCTCCTGAATCACCAGTTTTAGTCAGAAGTTACAGCCCAGCAAAATTTGGCTGCACAAATGAGTGTTCATGCACCGTATTGGATGTAAACGTATCTACTCACAGCTTCCAAATTTTAGAGGACAAGCATGAGCATCCATGGGGAAGTCTTCCAGCTGCATGGGACATTCTGCTGAGATTGTAAGCCTGGAAGACAAAGTTGAGACATAATTTTTAGAAATAGGCACAACATTTCGATTAACTGTTTTAAAAATGGGACACAATGATGACAAAATAAGGGCATAAGAAAGAAACATTGATACAAAGTGTTTGTTAAATCAATCTTGAGTTTTGTTGAGTGGAGAAACAGAAGAAGTTTCATTTGGTAGTTCCTGTGCAGGTTTGCAGATCTCACAGCCTTATGTAAGTCTGCCCTCTGCTGGTCACAGCAGGAACAACACCAGCTTTTTCAGTCTCAAGTCTTCACTTTGGCCTTTTGTGGCTCCATTGCAATGACGACAAAACAGAGCTGAGGATTTATTTCATATTTGCAGATCAAACAGCTCCAATGAAAGCAATAAAAAGCACGTGACTCTTTTTATCCATAAGAGTAAGTCCTGTTTAAATATTAAAGCATCAATAATCCCCAGAGTATAAGGTTGGATATTGCTAGATACTGTTTTAAATCAGAGGTCAAGGTACCCTGGCTAAGAATCAGTGCTGACTTACACTATGTTATATTGGAAAATTGCTAAATAAGCTCCACTGCAGCCAAGGGACAAGATTTTTTATATATATATGAGAAACTGGAGAAATATCAGGAATTCAGACTGGAACTGGAGAAAGCTTGGAAGGTGAAGGTGACTGGTGCCCGTGGTAATTGGAACACTCAGGGCAGCTACCCCTAAACTGGAGGAGTGGCTGCAGCAGATTTCTGGAAAGACCGCAGACATCTCAGTCCAGAAAAGTGTTGAATTAGGAACAACTAAGATACTGCGAAGGACTCTCAAGCTCACAGGTCGCTGATAGAGGACTTGAGCTTGGAGGAGAAACCACCCGCGGAGGGTGAGAGAGGTATTTTTGGAGAATAGTGAATTTCATGACTGAGGGGCCCAGAAACTTTATTTATTATGATCAAATAATTAAGCAAAATATAATTTTAATTTAATAATTAGTTACTCATAATGCCCTCTACTGGACAGCTGATGAATAGTTTTGATTTATTTTTTAAAAACAAATGAAAATGTTATTTATTCCAGAGAGGCAGTTTTTTTCAAGGTGCAGACAATACCTTTTAAAAAAAATGTGCATACCGTTGACACATTAAAAAATTTATTATAGGATACTATAAATCTTTGATACTAGAAGAGGCACAATAACTATGAAAAACAAAACATAAAGGGACACAAGTGTGTTTATGTTCATTTGCAAGGATTGCACTGATTAAATCAGGGTCAGTGTTAAGCGGCTGGACTGCTGGATGTTCCGCACCCAGAATTATTTTTGCAATTACTCCCAATCTGGAAAAAAACCTTGAAAAAAATTGTTTTTCCTCAAGTGGGTATCCTTACAGCTCTTTCTATCAAAGACAACCTCTGAGTCTTATTTTGAAAAGTTCTGCACTGATTTTTGTAATTATTGAACCTGCAGTTACTGGAATGTTATTACGTTCAAAACAATGAAAAAATGGGTGTAAAATGTGCTAAAGTAACATTAGCATCACTACTGCAGCACTCTAGTAGAAGTAGAAAGTGGTCATTCAAATGACTGCATATGAGTAACTAAAAAAAAAACAACTTCAGCACAAGCAATGGTTTAAAATGCATATAAATGTGTGTAACATTTTGACATTATACGGCTAAAAAGTTTCAGGTGCAGGAAAAGAGAGTAATTGCTGTTTCTCACTGGTGGAACACACCTGATCCTGGTCATAGTATTGACTGTAAAGCTACATTCATGAATTCTTATTGAAAAGTTTACGTCATAAACTTGTGTTTTGGGCTTCCATGTTCGACTCAGACTTGGTAGTGACGGATGGATGGGTTTTCCCCGCTTTGACAATTTGGTGCCAAGCTTCTTCCAAGTGTAGGTGGCAGACAAGCGCTAGTAAACAGTAGAAAAAGAAAAGGAGAAGCCCCTCCCTGTTTGTCCAGTGTGAACACCATGGGCATTCAAGAATTCTCTTTTAGCACATTCTTGAATGCATGTCACGTGTCCGTTTTTGGAAGCATGTGTCCATAGCTTCCACAAACTCTGCACTCATGGAATGAAACTGAACACACCTGTTCAGGCCCCTGCTGTGAACCCCTGAGGAGGTAGTGCCATCATGTGGGGTCCGCTCCTGATTCTCAAACTCAAGATTAGAGGATTTTGAGGTGTTCTGAAAGTCAAAGTTATACATGGTCCAATGAAATGATAGAATTCTATTTGGATTGTCTTGGTCCTAAAGGCTGCAGTGTTTTAACAGGAAACAGTCACGACTTACAGCCATAACTTTAGACGGAACGTGTTGAAGACAAAAGGAGATAAGGGGAATTTAATTGCGACCTGCAGCAAGTTATTATCTTGAGCTACAGAAGCAAATGTATTGATTCAATGAATGTTGTGACTCACTGCTGTCTCAGTAAACAATGTTGTTCAAGATAAAGTACCAACCGTGGATTACTATAAAAGTGCACCAGGGCGTAAAAAGAAATGTCAGAAAAAGGTAGTTTGACTAACATTTACATAGAAAAGGCGGAGCATGCTTCATTCGTCAACTATACATCACAGCGGCTGAATAAATCGTGGGTGGGGTGAGCACGCTCATCAGCTTGTGTGCACAATGACAAATGCTGCCATTTGTGTACTCACTCAGGTTCGCTGTGTGTTTCTGAATGATGTATTAGACAGGGCTGCACAGAACTCTGCTTTCCCTCAGAGGTGTATTCATGGTAGAGCGGCTACAGCGCTGCAGACTTCAACTCCTTCTTCTCCGAGCCATCAAGGAGAGAGGATCAGTGCATGAAGAAAATGTTCCTCTAATAGCTTTCTTCCCAGAACACGTGCGCGTTAATGGGCCATTAAGAACTCATTTCTGCTAGCTTGTTGCAATAGCGAACGCATCACGTTTGCTGCAGTTTCAAAAGTCGTGGATCAATAAGCGTTTCTGACTCGCAGCCATTTTCATCTGCTCAAACTTCCTTTCTTATTATTTGATTTGGAGCATCGATTGTGTTGATGAAATGAAGACTTAAATTGGAGTAGCTGTAAATGAGAGGAGTCTATTAATGCATCACTTATCGGACTCAGACAGTCTGTGCTCTTCTGACAAGTATCTTACAGCTTTTTATTATAGCGCACACTAAAAGAGGGAAACTACAGGAGGTTTTTCTGTTACAGCTCCTATGTTAAGGTCATTTTTCACAAATATCCATACATTTTTATTAGAAGAGAAAAAAATTGCACCCACTGTTGGGTGCAAGTTTGGTGTGCTGAGAGTTTTGGGGTGTCATTTCTCTCAAAGCCCCAAAAATATATAGAAATCTATACTATCATCATCATATATTTCCTTTATTTTGATCATTTTTTTGATATTATATCCATACTTTGATATGTCTATGAAAATTCTCTTCCTGACTCTCTACCCTTTGGGTTTACCGGGCTTGGGACAGGCACAAGCAGGACACTGGTTTGTGCTCATTCAAGGCCACATTTCTCTTTTTATGTCCCTCTATATTTAACCTTCCTTTGGATTTTTATTTTTTGCCTCTTATTTGTATCTTTTAGTATTTCTGTTGATTTTTGTTGTTGTTTTGTTTTTGTTATTTTCAAATTTGTTTTCAAGTAGGGATTCATTAGGTCCCATTTTTAGACCAAATGGGAATTTTCCCCCACCCCTACACAGCATCCTCCTACCCATCTAACTTTTTAGTGACAAATGAAGGGTTAAGGCTGTCCGAAACAGTTTTGTCAAAGGGGAAACCCTCACAGCGGGAGGGTATGCTGCAGCACTTTTCTTCGTGTTCTCTGATGCAGAAAAATGTACATTTAAATGTAAGTAATGACTTATTGTTTTAGCATGTATGGTGGCTGACACGGCTCACATGAGTGCAAAAGCCACAACGCAATGACAAAAGCCGAAGCAGCCGCAACACTGGGTGGCGACGCTTGTTTGCTCTGCCAGACCCCGAACAGACGGAACTTTCCAGCAGCCAAAGTCGTAGCGGCCGGGATACTCCAGCTCAGTTATTCAGTTATTTTTTGTCTTAGGGCGGACACTCTACCACAAGGCCTCTGAGCTGGGAATTGTATGTGTGTGTGTGTGGGGGTGTGTGGGTGTGTGTGTGTGTGTGTGTGTGTATGAAGGGAGTCAAGGCATT
>NC_050520.1:15903532-15922153 GCF_002922805.2 Oryzias melastigma
GCTTTTGTCGTCTTGTTGTGGCTTTTGTCATCTTGTTGTGGCTTTTTTTGCCTTGTTTTAGCCTTTGGTCTCTTGTTTTGGCCTTTGGCATCTTGGTCTGGCTTTTGTTGTCTTGTTGTGACTTTTGTCGTCTTGCTTTGGCTTTTGTTGTCTTGTTTTGGCTTTTGTTGTGGCTTTTGTCGTCTTGTTTTGGCTTTTGTTGTGGCTTTTGTTGTCTTGTTGTGGCTTTTGGCGTCTTGTTCTCGCTTTTGTTGTATTGTTGTGGCTTTTGTTGTTGTGCTTCAGTTTTTGTCGTCTTGTTTTGGCTTGTGCCTTTATGTAACCCTGGCTGTGTCGGCCACCGTAAGCATGACCTTTATAAAGTTATCAAGCCGATGTTGTCATGTATTTCCAAACGTTAGCAGCTCCACGCTAATGTAGCTTACCGGCGAATATTGATGAGGTCATTGAGTGGAAGTAACATCCGAACTTGAAGAGAGTATTTTTCCATAACTCTTTGCTTGAAGGGCTAAATGTAGGGGTAGGGAGAAGTCGTAGGGGTAGGACAAGAGTCTTTTGTATGACTCATCCTGGATTTGAACTTATGACCTTCCAGTCTCAGGGCGGACACTCTACCACAAGGCCTCTGAGCTGGGAATTGTATGTGTGTGTGTGGGTGTGTGTGTGTGTGTGTATGAAGGGAGTCAAGGCATTTGTGTGGGGGGGTTGCCCTCTCTCTCTCTGCCTACATCCGGCCTGTATCCGGTATAAAGGTGACAGTTATGGTTTATGATGCATCTGAGCAGACAATACATACATCTCTATGTATAAACCATGGAGAGTGAACTAGTTTTAGTTACTTCTTTTCTATAATTTGGACAACTACACATCCTGAGTTGGTCTGTAGGAGTTCAGGAAACATTTTCTCCCCCTGCAGCTCAGAATGTGCAGTCTGGAGCACGGCTCACCTCATGGTGTACAGGAGCGTCCCGTCATCTTTGAGGCGCAGCAGCTTGTTCGGCGTGGTCATGTTGTGAGCGATGGACTTCTTCCCGTTGAGGAAGAAGGTGTCGGGCGTCCAGATGTTACTGGCCAGGAGGTTATTTAGAGGCAGCATTTCCATGGGGCCTTTGAAGCACAGCCGCTCATCCTTCCAGCTTTGACGGAAAAACACGTCGATGGTGTATTCCTGCAGAGGAACATCTCAGATCAATGCACACTAGTCGTTGGACAATTTCATTTTTACTCTTTATGTACGATAAAGTATTATCTTCCCTGTTTAAGCAGCATGAATCAAGATGTTTCAAAGCAATCAAATATCCAATAATTACTTTTCCAGAATCTATAACTCATACGTCCTCATGGTGGCGCTAAACACAAACATTAAAAACTGAGAGGCAATTTGCAAAGTAAAATGGTTCATAGCAAGAGGGTCATTATAGATTTAATGAAAAAAATTCAATACCACACACTGCAGAAACACAAAATCTCATCAAATATTTTTATTATCAGGTTTTTAAATATCATACTGCCTTTGATATAAGACAAAACTGACTTACTAGCAACTTTTCAGTAAAACCTAGTGACTTGTTAAGACAATACTGTTACTAGGTTGTTTATATATATATCACATATTATCTTTAAGTTTTATCTGAGAATTGGTGAGTGGTTGTGTTATAAGAAACCAATATCCTTGATTTAAGGAAACTAAAAAGTTTTATTTTATTTCTTTGACCAAATTATGCATTAATTTTAAAACAAAATTGATTCAAATTGTGTAATCGTAGTCCTAATATAACAATATTGAAGTTAGGATAAGTTGACTGTTTTATCTCCTAAAATAGCACATAAGTGTGTAAATATACCTACTTTTTTTAAAAAACACATTTATTTCCAGACCCAACATTCCTAATTATCAAGTTAATTTACACAATATTAAGTTTTATATTTTCAAAATTTCATTTTGTCTTAAAAAGTCACAATTAATTTAAGAAGTCTTAAAAACAAATCGTTCAATTGAAAGATTGTTTCACTTAAATCAAAAAACATCTGTATTTTTTAAATCGTTTTGCTTTCTTTCCCCAAGTTTAAGCTTTTTCATTATTCTGCTGAGTAAGTCTACAAATTATTATTTTACATAAACTTTTTATGAAACAAAATAAATAAAAAAGAGTTCATTACCATTTCTGTGTCAGAGACTGGACCGAAACTCGTGACGAAGATGTTAGTCTTGATCTCCGTCACTTTCTCTGCAAGAAAAGCACAATTTCAAAAAAGTTTACATTTTTCTCATTTTATTACACATAATTTTATTATTTTTTTATACAATCTGAAAGACCTGAAGTGTTATTAATATGGTTTATTTTTGCTCTATTTGGTCCAATTCAGATGTTGGAAAAAAAATATAACAAAGTATATTTGGAATTCTTAACATCATTAGATCTTCTTTAGAAACAAAAAAAAAGGTTCAAATCTCTTTAAGATATAAAATGAAACTTTTTTGTTGCTAAGTAGAAATTTAAACAAACATTTGGTATCATAATTCTAACCTGAAATAAAATTAATCTGGAGCAGCAGTTTTTACAGAGTGGGTTTGCACCAGCTTTATTCTGAGCATCTCCAGTTTAAGGTCAACAAAGTTGTTCCAATGGATGTGTGTGACATAAATCTACTTTAAACAGATCTATAGGGCGAGCCTTTGCTCATAACAGACATGTTCTCTTTGTCTGGGAAGAGCAGAGGGAACATTAGGGGCTGGCTTCCATTTTTCACCCAACTCATTTTTCCTTCCGCTAAGTATGGGGCTGTCAGCGCTCTCTAAAAAAAGGGCGCCCCGACTCTTCCTAGAGCGACGGAGGGGCTTTCGTGTACCTCCCAGTCCGGGGCGAAGCCTGTTGTCATATCCGTCCAGCAGTCCGTCCAGGATGCGGGTGAAGATGGTGATGTTGTCGTTTAGTTCTGCCTCTTTGGGAGTTCCAGCCACATCCTGGCAGATGCTGCAGGAAAAAAGCGACGTCTGAATTCATTTCCAGCAATAAAAACAAATGCGTTTGCTTTATAGATGCTAATTTAAGGTGATTAAGGAGCCAGAGTGTTTTGATGCAAAACTGCATTAATAGACATTTGCTGAAAACATTTGAAATATCTTATATTTTTTCCAAAGACAGCTTGACTATTAAAAGTTGTCTTCAAAAATTTCTCTGTTAGGTACTTTTTTTTAGCTTTTATTTCTGTTATTATCATTATTATTATTATTTACTTGAGACTGCTATTTTCCTTGTTTATACTTCTGTCTTGCATCACACTGATCCTTAAATAAAGTTTTATCCTTCCATTTGATAAAACAACTTAAAAGCAAATAATTATTTATTCAAAAGGTTCTTTTCAACTCAAATAAATGAGCGGGAAACCATCAAATATTAAAGACATCGTTGGTCAAGCAAATGAGCCTAAATGCGCCCTGAAAGGAAGACATTACAGGAGACAGTGGCTCACCTCAGCCGGTAGGTGGCGGTAAAGAGCAGAGCGGAGAGCCACAGTCGTGTCATTGCGGAGCTGCAGCGCATTCCATCGCCCATCCCTGCGAACACAAACTCTGTTCTTTACTACAGCACGCAGTTACGCACCATCTGATGTAAAGCTGAGCCATTTTTGACAGTTTCAATCTAAACATATAAAATCAAGAAGATCAATTTGAGGAAAGTGCGCGCCCACGTGCGTAAAAAGAGCCTCACTTCTGAACAGATGAGGGTCCAGGCTAAATAAACTTGTGAAATACTTGTGTGAATAATCCGTTACTCCATCCACGACTCGTCTCACACACGCGCTCCCCGCATGGAAGCTGCATCACGCACGCAGCCCCGCTCCATCCCTGCCCGCTTCTTCTTCTTCTTCCACCAGCAGCAGCATCAGCAGCAACATCCCACTACATCTGACGCGCCGCGCCGCCGCACAGCCGGAGCTTACCGCCCAAGAAGAAGGTGCGCAGTCAAACTTCTCCGAAGATCTTCTCACACGCAGACTGCGCTGGCTCGTTGCGTCTTTGGCGTTAAATCCCGGGGAAAACGCCGCCCACACACGCGCATATTAATTGCATTTTGGATAAAGAGGCGGAAGATTAAAACAGGGGAGTCATTTCGAGCGCGCGCGAGGCGTCTTTCCAGAGCGATTAAAAGGTTGGCAGCGGAGAAATGCCGGCCTCCCAACACTTGTGCTGACTGATCATCGTTAGCGGGTCTCAGAGGAACACCCGGCAGGCTTTGCACGAAATCCAATTCTGTGTCCAACAGCAGAGGGAGAGGAAATGTGGAGTTGCAGCACGAGGGAGCTCCGCGCGCGCACGGATCCAGGAGGATGGGCGGGCAGCCGGAGATGGAGAGAGAGAGAGAGGGAAGAGAAGGAATAAAAGATGTTATTGAAATGGTTTTAAAAGAAAAGTTTAGCTGAACACAGGGATTTTTATAGCAAAAAAGAGAGAAAATGATCTTCCTGTTGGAAAAAAGCAGGAAAAGTTTCACGTTTTCTTGGCCAAACATCCAAAAAAATATCGTTTCCATACAATTCCTAATCCTTCTGTTTCTAACTCATAATTAAACATCCAATAAGTGCTCCTCTTCTGTACCCAACTAAAAAAAACAGTTTTTAACATTCTCTTGTGTCATTTTTCTCACGATGGAAGACATTTTCAAAGAAAATTAAGTTTAAAAATGTATTTCTGAGTATTTTTTATTCAAGTTGTTGTGAATCAGGAGCAGATGAAAAAATGTCAAAAGTTTTTTGCAACTGCAGAAAGTGGACGAGCCACAAGCTCTTTGCTCCGCTCCATTCTGATGTATCCACTTCCAGACTAATTGATCCATGTTCGTCTTCATCCTCCTTGTCTCAGACGACGTCTGGCTCAGAACTGTAATGTCTGCTGTTTTTGTTGCACCTGCGACACAAGTTTGAGGTGAGGGGCTGTAAGCTAGTGGGAGTAAACAGAGCTCTCAGTTATGGGTGACAGGAAGGGGGGCGGGGTTGCTCTTCATCACCAATCCCGCCCAGAACTCAGACGTTTGTTAATCGTTTAGACTATATGGATTAGAAACCTGCAGATAAAAGAAATACATACAACACAGCAGACCAAAGCTTTGGAGTTTGTTTTTTTGGAACAGGCGTCAGACAAAGCAACTCAACTCAGTTTTTGCTGCAACACCCTCCCTAATCTGCTGCTGATTACCAGGATCGGGAGTGTTTAGCCAGGAGCTACAATGGCAGGTTGGTTGGAAAACATGTGGGACATTGACCCTTGAGATCTGGATTTGGAAACCCCTGAGACTAAACTGTGTCCTAGAAAACAACACAGGTTGTTGTTTTTTTGTCAAAAAATCCCCATTATAATCATGATTTAAAAATCTGGGAATGCCTCAGGGTCCCCCCAGAGGAGCTGGAGGAAGTGGCCGGGGAGAGGGAAGTCTGGACATCTTTGCTTAGACTGCGACCCGGTCCGGATGAGTGGAAGAAGATGAATGGATGGGTGGAAAAAAAACACTGGGAATGTCGTTAAAATTGTTCAAAGGATTCTGGTTGAAAATGTCATAATAACCATAATTAAAACACTACTGGGGACATTTTTTATATTAAAAAAAATGTCACATTTTTTATTAAAACAATGTAATAGGGAACTTTAAGAGGAATCAGTGAGAGTTGTTTGAATTTAGGTTTTAGCATGTTCATGTCCAGCGTTGAGGCTTTGGTTGCTGAACCCTGGAGCACAGCCTGACAAAGATACAGACTCACAACCTCATAGAGAACAGTAGATGCTCATGAGGCCATGGAATTGATTATTTGCCCCAAACACAGAAAGAGATGGAGAATTGGGAGGAGGGAAGCGCGTAGACATGACTGATTATGTAAAATAAAGTAAAAGAAATGTAGATTCAGCATGAATATACAAGAAGTATTGAAAACCATCATCCATCCATAGAGGAAACCTACATATCCTCCACTGTATTTGCAGAGTTGCTTTGCAGCAGAGACTGGTGCAGTTTATGAACTCTAACATCCTGGAAATGATGTGAAGCATCAATAGTTGTGGTTCCGTGCAGCTAAAACTGCACCAAAGAGAGAACTGCCCAAGCCAACCTGCTGGGAAAGTGCAGAAGTCAGCACAGTTCCTTTGTAATGCTTGCCTTTGTGTGTTTGCAGGAATGCTGTTGATGGGAATAAGAAGCTCTACGCCATTTATGATACAAGGTAAGACTAAAACTCCAAGCACAGCTTGTAGTGGATCGGCTTTACAAAGGGCTGCAAAGCGTTCGCTCCAAAACAGGGAAGAAAACGGGTATTGATCATGAGAACAAACAGGAGAGTTTTGTCGGGAAGAGCCAAAGCATTTCCTGCAGCGGTATTGAGTTTGTGCTCCACAGCAAAGACGAGCAACAAAGAACCCACAGCTCATTCTGAGGAAACAGGAGTAACTTATCCTTTGTTCTTATTATCATCTTTTTCACAGAAATATCAGTTTGGAAACTGGTCAAGTCTGAGCTAAAGGTGAAATATATATATATATATATATATTTTTTTTTTCCTGGAGTCTCTATGGCAAATAATCCAGGAACTAGAGTGTATCAGTGCTGGAAGATGTCTTCCACCGATTCCAAAAAAATATAATTCTAGTCACCTGTGATATTTTTTTGCTATAGAATATTTCCACAAGTGTATAAAATCAGCAACTATCCTCTGAGAAGGGACAACTGGATGCACCTAGAGCACTCCAGGGGGTGCTCCAGATTTTTCAAAAATGCATTAAAAAAGTTTTTCTGAACACATATTTCCACAAATAAGTATATAAAAAATCCTTTTTGTTAACCCTTCACTATAAAAGGTGAAGGTGTTCACTTGGGTCATTTTTCCCTAATGTATTATACTCAATCTAAAGTATTTGTCATAAAAAATAAATCAAAATATGACAACACATAATAAATTAGAGTAGATTTTGTAACAAATTGGAAAATTAAAACATGTGAAGATCCTGAAAACTTGCTTTAAAATTACTGAAAAATTCGGAATTTGAGAAAAAGAAATTCCTTAAAAAAATTATGATATTGGAGACTTGGCCTTTGGTCCACCCATTCCTGGGACATGCGAGACTTTACCCGCAGGGACAAATGACACTTGGAAAAATGAAACATCACGTAAATACTTGTGCTCGGCTGAAAGTCACCCGGCAATAGTGCTCTAGAGTTAAGTGGATTTCAAAACATTCAGTTTCATTTTACTAACTCCACAGTAAAGTCATGATTGATCTAAAAAATACATCTTTTCTGATGATTTAACTGTTGTTGGTTTATTTATTTATAAAAAAGGGCCATTTTTAGGGTCACTGTGATGGACTTTCATGAAAATACTGTTACTTTTTGACAATAATGTACGGATATTGGGGTTGTTAAATTTATTTAAACTTGCCAACTTTTTTAAAGGTCTTGTTTGAATTCACATTGAAATCTTACTATAAAAATGTTTGTAAAAGTAGTTTGAATCTTGGTAACGGGAAAAAAATGACATTATCTTAATTATATTATTTAATATTTTTTTTATTATTTATTATGATTGGAAATTTTTAACATTTTTAAAGGTCATTATAACACATCTTAAAAGAAAAAAAGAGACAATCCTGATTGACTTTTAACAGCTGGAACCACATACAGCACTAAGCACCTAACATATTCTACAAGTTTCATCTGTACAAATACTTTCTTAAATATAAGTTTACCTAACCAACTTGTTAAAACTTCCTGTTGGGAATTCCAAACATTTATTCCAACAACAGAAAAATGTCTGTTTTAAAATAGTGCGAGAAACTTGTGACTTAACACCACATTGCTCCTGTGATCAATAACTTAAAGGCTCTTAGATGCTAAAGAGTAAATAACTGAATCAGAAAAAAACCCAACAAAGTCATTCCATGTGGATACATTGGAAAAGTAAACCAAGAATTATTAGTCCTCCTTTGTGTATCAATTCACTTCAAGGATGACCTCACCTCTGACACAACATCACTTTTTATTGTTTTAAACCATAATTAAAGTTGTTTTAAAGAGTTAATAAAAAAATGGATTAAAGTGCATAAACACTACAGCTGGTTTTCTTCTTGCTCGCTGTGCGCCACTGCTGCTCCACAGTCCAGGTCTTCCAGGGATGTTAGCATCCACATGTTCAGTGAGAAGGCAGACTGACTCTCACCTGGGACTCTGAGCGCTCAGAGAATGATGCTGATGAGGCAAAGCTCCGCCGCGTCACAGCCACGCCGCCTGTGGCCGGCGGAGCGCGTCAGCCCAGGCTGATCATGAGGGGGAAGCCTCACCTCTGGAGCGGTCATTCCTTCATTTAGATCCTTCTCTTGAGGCTGGACAGTTTGTTTGTGCAGACATGTGGGGAGCAGCAGCAGCGCGGCTGCGCACGGCTGCCTCGCTGCCGCTGCTCGTGGCTGTGATGCGCTGCGCTCTGAGGTGAGCGCGCAAAGAGGCGACGTCTGGTTATGTTTTCACTCATTTACAGGCTGTGCTGCTCTGTCTTTCAGCGTCAATGAGCCGGGGAACATGTCTTTCGTCAAAGAAACTGTGGACAAACTCTTGAAAGGTTATGACATCCGTCTGCGGCCAGACTTTGGAGGTATGCCTCGAGTTTTCTAAAGGGGTTCAAACTATTTCTCTGACTAATTCCTCCAAATTTGTGCTTCATATCATTTACTACCAGGTCCACCAGTTGCTGTTGGCATGAGTATAGATGTGGCGAGCATAGACATGGTGTCAGAGGTTAACATGGTAAGTTCGGTCTAAGGTTTTCATAAAACAAATGCTTCTCTGTCATCTAAATGTTTAAAACTGTTTTTAAAAATCAGATGAAGGCACAAATGTTCCATTTGTCTATTTGGTGAAGTTTTTCTCCATTTGGTGAGATGATTGGTGGAGTCTTCAGCTGGTATGGCCTCTCTTTTAGAGCTAAAAACATGAAAAAAAAACTATTTAGAGAGCATCCAGACTGTCAGGTTTGACAGTAAACGTGTGCCATGTATCAGTGGTCTGAAGTGCTGATAGAGTTTGATGCTCAATCACATGGTCTGAGAGAAAATAGTCCCTGACATGCTGTCCTGAGTGATGGAATCCACCCGAGGAGCGTCGTGATGCTTCTCAGTGCAGAAACCGAGAGGCTGCAAGACATTAACTAACAAGCCAAACTTTTATAGTTTTTAAGATGATAAATATAATTTTAGCATCACAGTTTGTGAATAAAAAAGTCATAATTTACCTTTGTGTCTAACTCTAGTATGTGACAATACTGAAAGTCTCCAAAGCAGAACAAGAGATGCAGAGTCAAGTCACTTTGACACGTTCAGGCTCCAGTGACAAATGGGATTGTTTGAGACTGAGGAAAATGCAAGAAGACTTTCAGACTCATGTGGATTAAAACAGTCAGAACAGGTGACCTTATTCAAACTGAAGCTTCTACTGTAGAGCATGCTCCAAAAATCTGTTTTATATTATTCATAATCAAAGAATTTCATCAGGCTTAAAAAGACAGATTTGTAGTAAACCCTGCTGTAAATCTGTTTAGATCATTTGTGGTCACACTTTACAATCTTTGATTGCTCTACGAGTCAGGCACAAATTATTGATATTTCCAACATAAAATCTCTGATTTTACATTCCCTGGCTTCATTGATTTTGTTGATAAACCGTTAAAGAAGCTTAACTTTAGGTTAGAAGAAGGAATATAATAGTAGGGTAAAAGTAAGGGGTGAGGATTCAGTAGAGAAACACACTTTTCTCCACTCTGAACCCTTTCTCTAAGACTATAAGAGTTCAAAAGGCTAAAATGTACCAAACTACAAGTCCAGGCAGAAGCATGAAATAATTGTACAGGGTAAACGTTTTCTGAATCTTTTACATTTTTTTAGGTTTTTATTACAGTTTAATGGCTCATAGTATTTTAAAAGGAAACACTAATGAACTAACAAAATAAAAGAATACTCATAAAGTAAAATGTATTTTATTCTTTGACAGGAATTACAAATGAACCAACTTATGCCAAATCCGAATTCTTCCCCTCCTCCTCCTATAGGGAGGGGTAGTGGTGTCCAAAATAGTTTTTTTAATGGGACTTTTGATAGTGTATCCTTCCGCCGTAAGGGTGTTCCCTGAGGTACAGAAGTTTACATTTAAATGTAAGCAATGACTTCTTTTTTTTAAAGACTTTTTAAAGTTATAAAACCCATGTTATGTTTTTCTGAGCGCTGACAGCTTTGCGCTAACGTAGATCAACGGCGACCATTGGTGAGATGTCATAGAGGGGTAGAGTCGTCCGAATGTGAAGACACTATTTTTCATATCTCTGTGCTTGGAGGGCTAAGCTAAGTGTAGGGGATTCAGATTCCTCCTTAGATATCTCACTACATCCTTTTTCTAAAAATTCCTCTCAAATGTTCCAGTTCACCAGAAACCTTGGGATTACATCTGAGACTGTTCTGTCCCTGTTTTCAAGCTTAGCATCTTGTTCAGTTTTTTAACAACTTTACAATCAGAAACCTCTTATTAGACTTGAACACCATAAAGTTTAGTATAAAATATCACACATTCATGAGGGCTGGTTGACCTTTTAACCTCATGGACACATCTAACAGTGATCAAAATCATTTTAAAAGAAGATTATTACTAAAACTGACAACTTCAAGCTAAGCATTTCCTCTTTTATGTAATTTAACAACCCAAATTCAAAATAATAATAACAAGTTTTACATGTTTAAAAATAAATTCATTTTTAATCTTTTTTATTATTATTATTTGATGCATTTTGCAGTGAAAAACATGTGGAAGTGGTCTGTGCTTGCTAAAAAAATAAATTCCAAAAGTTGTAAAAAGGAGCTTTTATTAGCATGCTTGTTATATTTTATTTATTTAACCTTTATCTTTCCAGACAGGACAGATTAAGAACAACATTCTTATTTACAACTGTGGCCTGGCAAAGGGCAAGACAAGGCAAAAAGTCAACATTTATTCCGACCCATTATTTTAATTCTGCTATAAATTGATTTTCAGCTCTTAACTGAGCTCTGTTGGATCACAATTTTATTTTGAACTGCTTTCCCTTTGCATGAACTGTAAGATTATTGCCCATTTTCTCATGGGATGTTCAAACCTGATCTCTGACCCAGTACAAAAAGACACTTTGTCTTTTTGAGTAAATATAGACGACTCCAGTGTCTGTTCCATTGCAGATCAGCACTTCAAAACACTGCTTTATTGGGATGAAATCTAAACTTTAGTTTGCACTTTATAGATTATAATAAAAATAAAAATTTATTCTGAAAACCCCAACATAAGATCTGTTTGCTTAATAGGCTAAAAGTCAGTCTCTAGTTTCAACTTGACAGTCTGTGTCTGCACAGTTCAGTGTGAAAGCACCCCCCCCCCAGGTGACGGTATCAGACTGTCTGGGTTAATGGCTCCCAGCATACAGATGGGACTCAGGAAATACATCTCTTCTTCAGGCCTGAGTGATCACATAGATCCAAAAGTTCTCCCCTAACTCTGCTTAAGCGTGTTTATGAAGTGATCTGCTGCAGAGACGGCTGATAGGACGATGTCTGCGCTGAAACCATCGTTGATTTGGCAGGAAGATGATATTGGAATCCTTACATTAATCATTTTCAGTGTTATGATGCATTGGTTTAAATTTTTGTTTAACCCCTTCATGACATACGTCACCAATTCAAAGCGTGACATATACTTCAGCTCTCCTCTTGATCTAGTCTCACCTTGAACAGAAAATACAACAGAGAATATTTTTTTGTATTTGTTTAAGAAGTCTCAGGTAAATCAGAAGATCCAGGGCAGTCTTTGGAATCAGAATTGTAATACATAATCAGGTGCTTGCTTGGGTCTATGCTTAAAGGATTTCAAGTGGAAAACTCAAAGAAAGTAGAAGGTTAGGAGCAGTTTAGGGATTTATTCAGACTGGACATTTATGGTTGACTTAAAGTGAACCAGAGCTCGTTTCCCCCGATAATCCATAACAAATTTTCAAGAATACACCCAAGTTAGACTCTGAAGTGATTAAGGATGTAATTAAGGATGTGAATCGGTAAAAAAAAATGTTTCAAATTTGTCGACATACTCATCGGGGCAGAAAAAAAAATTGGTTTGTCTCAGCCTGTGTCTAAATTTAGAAAAATGCAGAGTTGATCACATTTCTTCATGCGGGCTCGCTGTGAGTGTGTGTGTGATGGACTGTGGTTCATCTGCACCCCCCTCCTGGAAAATTCTCGCAGCTCCTTCAGATTTAAAAGTATCACAAAAGTCAATCCCTCCAGGATTTTGCAATGTTGCGATTGCAACTTTAATGCAAATTCAAGCAAGGGTGAGATCTGTTCCACATCATGCAACTTTACATTTTCATGCTAGTTAGATCAATCTACTGCAAAAAAAAAAAAAAAGGAACTGCATCAAAAATGAATAAGTCAGGTGTTGTAGATTACTGATAATTAGTTCTCAGATGATTTTAGTTCCAATTGTCTTCTCAGAATTAGTGGATTAAAGACATTTTTGAAGATTTTCCAACATTAGCTGCTGTTTAAAGGTCATAAAGCTAAAGTGCAATTATCTGTCACACCCCTTGGTGTGTGACATTTGTTCTCTCCATCTCCTGGGGGAGGGGTGAGCCGCAGACACAGCTGCGCTCAGGAAGCATTTGGTGGTTTAACCCTCCAATCCAACTCTTTAATGCTGAGTGTCAAGCAGGAAGGAACTGGGTCCCATTTTCAGAGTCTTTAGCATGACTTAACCATGGATTTTTCAACTCCCGACCTTCCAGTCTCAGGGTGGACACTCAACTAAAAAGCCACTGAGTCAACCAGAAATATAACAGAATTTAGTTGGAAAGATACACTTGTTGGTGTGTTTTTGAAGTTGTTCCTTAAATGCTAGCTGCATTCGGTTTGTTGTGGTGATGGCTGTAATTTAGAATCAACATTATGTTCACTTTAAAAACTCCCCAAAAAGATTATTTAGTCATTTAAACATCAAAAGAACTGTACAGATCAAATAATATTCAAAGCAGAAAAACATTATTACCAAAAATATATACAGAAATTAGTCATTAAGAGAAAAAATATATAATTTCTGAGACAAATCCAAATTCGATAAACAAAGAAAATGATTTTGTGTAAGTGAAGAAAATATGTAAAGAACCAGTTTACACTATATATATAGTTATTGATAAATATCCAAAAGATAAATCAATTGTGATTTATCTATAAATATGTATTAATATACTTTTGAGTCATGTGATGGTGAATGTGGTAATAGGATTTAAATGGAACCAAATGAGTGTTTACACATGACAAATGTGTGTTGGGTCTTTCCATGTGTGTTATCACGTGTATATTTATCTATATAGTTACAGAATGTGCATCTGAAACTGAAAGTATCATTAGAGGGAACATGACTATAGCTGTGTATCTGTTACACATATATACAAAACTACATCAAAATTCTAGGAATGTCAAAAAAACACAAATTTGTAAATAACACTGTTTTCATAAAATCATAATTATGTGAAAAAACAGAAAACAACTCACGTGAAAAGTCATTCAAAAATGCAATGACGGATGTGAACAATACGGCATCAGTGCTCTTCATCATCAATCAAAGGAGACGTCTGCATCTTATTCAGGTCATTAAACGACAAGCGGGTACGAATGAAGCAATTTTGGGAAATTTCGTGGTTGGTGATTTTACAGAGGAGCTGTGGATCCGACAATTCTGCATGATACGCTCAACTTTTGGTGAAATCAAGTGGTGAGCGGTGTGAAGCTGTTTAGATCTGTGGATCGTTTCTTAGGTGATTGGATTCACAAATCAAGCTCAACGATTCACAGATCGAACTGCATCCATCTTAATTTTTAAGATTTAATTTTTAAGACAGGAGATCAAAATCAGCAAAACGGATAAAACAAAAATCTTTAAGAAGGAAGAAATGGTGTTTGTTACTTTTTTTACTTTTTGTCAACCTTCTGGTTAAGTTCAGCAGGAACATAAGCAACATAGAAGCATAAACATTGCAGTTTTCTTTGGATCACTGAAAAACAAAACCTTAAAAATGTTTTCCACAGTTTTTCTATCCTCAGGGTTCTGCAACACTTTACGATCTAAAGCATTGCATTTCAGTGTGAAGACGGTATAAAGTCACTTTTTCCGTGGCAGAATCAGCTGAATCAAGGTGATCACGTAATTAATTAGCTGCTTTTCTCCATTTCTGAATCTGCTGGAATTACATTAATTGTGTCAACTGTTGAAGAGTTAAAAACCAAAAGAATGCTAACACTGGAGCTAAAGCTCAGATGTTTCGGCTGATTCCTTTTTTTCAGAATTTATTTCAATAAACAGAACTGCAGTTTATTTTTTTAAAACTGCAAAACAAGTTTTACTTTGAAAATGGGAAGCTTCACCAACACTTTATTTTGAAGATTCTTTTACTTCAGTGACAGTAGTGATGCACATTCAGGTTATTTTTAGCTTAAAAACTTAAAATGGAACGTTATTCTACATGTTAGAGCAATAAATACATCGTCCCCAAATTGTATTTTTACTACACTCTACTATTAACAAAGATCACAAATAAGCAATTTTGGACATCAACTTTTCGAAAGCAGGTTGCCAGTATACTCGGATACTCGATTGTTGGTCATGTGACTCATTTCATTTTAAGTGTTTCTATTGCAGTTTTGCAAAATTTTAAATTTTTGATACGCCTCAAAAACCCCTCCTCCAAGCACAAAAACGTTTTCTTAGAACAAGGCAGGTTTTTTCAAGAGTATTGTGTTTCCATTTTTCAAATTTATTATCAAATCCAGTTTGTACAATTTCATAGTCAATAAAAACGCAGTGGGTTCACTGGGTGTGGTAACACATTTAGGGCAGAGGTGTCAACCTCAATCACACTGGGGGCCAAAATCCAAAACACGCAGTAGATCACAGGTCGAAGAGGATAAACATTTATTGAGAATTTCTTTACATAAATATGAATAAAAGCAGACAGGAAAATTATTGTAGAATAAATCAACCTAAATATTAAATAACTTTCAATATTTTGCTCTCCATAAAATATATGTTCTGTCAAAATTGGGAATTTACAAGATTTTTTTGGACCGTTAATAATAATAATAATAATATAACATGATCTTGGATATAATTACTCAGCGGGCCGAAAAAAATTATAATTATAAATTATAATTTTTAAGGCTTTTATATTTTTCCCTCCCTTTTGGATGTTTTATTTTAGAATTGATCCTATCTTTCCTTTTAAAGTATATGTCCAAAATAAAACTTTATCATCACCATCATACATAAATGAACTCACTAAATTCCACTTCAGAGAATATTCCAATAGTTCTATGTTACACGTAAAAGAGCTTTTTGAATAACATTATAGAGTTCATGTGTCATGTTGCTGTCTGTGAACTGTTGAGTTTGTCGTCTACAAAATGGGAACATTTACCTGAATCTTTCTGTTATTTCAAACTTAGATTTAAAAAAAAGATTTTTCTTTACTGTAATCATGTTTTTTGTTATACAAGTCCCATCAGAAAAACAAAAATGCTGTATTTGTAGAACTCCCTCAGATGTTCCCTGTGGTGCTCACAAGCTCCTATAAAGCACCTAAGGCAGCAAAGCAGATCCTCCATGAGGCATTGTTACATATAGTTTCAGTATGAGTCAGCTGAAAGGCAAATCCATCTTCTGCTAAAAACTCCCATCCTTTCTGACACATTAACATTTACCATGTCTCGCCTGAAGGAAACGTTAGCCTTAAAAAACTCCATCTGCAGATGTTCTCGCAGATTTATAGCCATCCATGCAGCAGAGAGCTGCAGGCTCCGTGTAAGAAGAACTCGAGCAGAAATACTGATGATGATATAGTTTCATATTGTATTGGAAAACAAATATGCTGCGTACAGTGTTGCACAACAGCAAAAATGCTCCTGTTTCTAACATCACGGGGTGAAAAACTTCTGGGACTATCATTGGTCGGAGCAGCTGTTTGTTTTTGCTCCATCGAAAACTGTGGTAAGAGTGAGTTCAGAAAACTGTCACATGACAGGAAGTTTCTATTGTGGCTTTAGGGCTTGAACATAGTTTATTCTATCTGAAAACTAGTGGTGTCATGCAATTATTTTGGAGCGATTAATTCATGACTTGTAAATAACTAATCTAATTCATTTATTTTTAATCAAACCTAGAAATCACAGAGAAAAGCTTCATTTTGAGGAACACTGTATTGATGTAAGTATTGGCTCACCTTGGGCAAATCTGAAGGTCACTTGAAGGTTGGAGCTCTGTAGTAACTGACTGTACAGATAGACCTCTTTGTACTTCAGCATCCGCTGACCTCTACATCCGTTTATGTGATCGACCACATGGTGACTGAGTTGCTGTTGTTCCCAAACTCTTCCATTTTGTTAGGATAGAGCTGACAGTGGAATATTTAGGAAATTTTATCACTAAATTTGTTGCACTGGTGGGATCCTATGACAGTTCTACACTGGAATTCACTGATCTCCTGACAGGAGAACGTTCTTTCACCAATGTTTGTAAAAACAGTCTGTAGGTCTGAGTGATTGATTTTATACACTTGTGGCCCGAGGCCAAGTGATTATGACGCCTGATTCTGATCATTTGGATGGGTGAGTGACTACTTTTGATAATATAGCGTATTTCCCTAAAATTGTGATGCAGTAAAACTTTAAAATACAACTTCCGGTGTCTTTATGAAGTTTTTGTTATAACAGACTTCCAACCTTTACTTTTAAAATAACAAAAAAAGAAACTTTAGAGAGCTCTAAAACATTGACCACAAACTTCTCCATTATACATGTTATCTTATTTCACAGTTCATCACAACAGCAAGAGAGTAGAATAGACACGAGTGGTTTTAGTGTCATTTAACTTAACTAATGTGGTCTTTTTGAAGACTGTAATGCAGCAGATAAAGAGAAGAAAATAATGAGACACATGGAGGATTTAAACCATTTAGACTTTGGACTTTATATCTTTGCTGTTACTGGACAAGAACAAGCTGTGAGGGGTGAAATGATGCTTTGTTTAACCTCTCATGATGAAGAGCGTACATCAGATGAGAGTTATTGACATTTATGAATGCTCAAACAAGTTCAAAGCAAGTGTGCTGGAAGTTTCTTTAGCAGTTCTCGAGTCAGCTCAGTGGATTACAGAAGAAAAGAATGACTTGAAGAAGGAAAACTAAGAAAAAAAAGAACTAAAAAGAGAAAAATATGACTTAAATAACTAAGTAATAAATAGTAAATTGCAGAGAGATAGACATAATACGATCATACCACACATTTGTGTCCCAAATGCTCGTTATGAGCAACACAATCAGCATAATGTTCTTTAATATGTCTATTAGTAGAAATTAATGGAACTATCCAACATGGTCAGACTTCTGCGACGTCATTTCATTTCTGATAACGGAAACCTCATCGGGAATTATCAAATCACAAGGAAAAATAGAAAAATAGTAATTGATTAAAAATGAGATTAACATGGTTTTAAAAAATGAATACGCTAATTTGTGTGTAATTAATTCATCAAGGTTAACATGACAATTTGACACATCATTTGAAACATTTCTGATTTGAGGACACTTATAGAAACTGAATTAGACTTGTTTCAGAGGAAACAACCTTAAAATTATTTACTTAAAATGAAATTACTCCAAAACCCAAATATAGTTGCGTACTTTTCTTCCAGCTGTTTAAAACACTTCTATATGATCACGTAAAGTGTTAGATAGCAGTCATCACAGCTTTTTCTTGCTTTGTAGTTTCCTCTTTCGTTCACTTTTGAGACCATCTTTGTTTCAGTCAGGCTTTATTTTATTCTAGTTTGGGTTCCATTCCTTAGTTTAGTTTGAGTTTCTAAATTCTAATTTACGTTTCCACCATTGTGCCTCTGATCTCCTGCAGTTGGGTTCCACAGCATCCAATATTTCCTGACATTATGAGCTGAGACAATCTGAGATTGTTGTTATATAAATCCTCTTTACCTCCATTTTTACCATCACTGTGGGGTTAAAAGTGGATCTCTCTTAAACTATAATACTATATACAAAGCTTTTGTGTTTTTTGCGTAGTTATCACTAAGCTTCCTACTCATGCTTTTATGTTTGATCTTTACCCTTGTATGAAAATAATCTTTTTACTTGCTTTAACTACATTTTACAGCCAGCAGAAATTCTTTACTCTATTTTTTAGAAACTTGGTTAAAAGCTGAGAAATTAAAGCTGCAAAGATGCAGCAGCAAAATCTAATAAACCACTCTGCTATATCTTTTGATCCACGTGGGAATACTTGGGTCTCGGTCTTGCACGGGGCAGAAAAGCTGCTTCTATTCCTGTATTCCCAGCAGATGTCTTGGTGCTAAGTTGGCGTAAACGACGTTTGACTGCTGCACAGGAACCTTTTGTGAATTAGACTACAAAACCTCTGAGCCAAAGATCTTACGACACTCTCATCCTCCCACTGGACCTCATTTACGCTCCGGTCTTGAGGAAAAAACCCGCACAGGTATTTTCAGGATCCAGTTTGTG
>NC_050520.1:15922204-15922712 GCF_002922805.2 Oryzias melastigma
GGAAACAATAGTAAAGTGGTAGATCATTGTCCAGTGAGCAATTTCCCTGACCCTTCCATTGTGGAACAGCTGGGTAGTAATCTGGCGTTACAACTTTACAAGATTCCTCACTCGTGTAAAATAAAAAGCAGTGCCTTTCTGCTTCATGCTTCATCATTTCTGCTTTATTTACCAGCTGTGCAGCTTTGTCAGAACCAGTCGTTTTTATGGGGGTGCAGCTCAACAAAAGTCAAACATGCCTTTAATCTGATGAGGTTTACTGTTGTCTTTCCTTCTGTAGCTTCATTTGCATATTTTCTGCTATTTATTTGTATTACCATTGACATCAATGCATGAATATGTGTTTATTCTTCCTGCAACGTACAATGGTAGTGAAACTCAGAGCTTTGTCCGTCCACGTTAACTGTAAAAATGTTAAAGCTCACTTTCTATACATGAGTGAAGTCATTAGTGCTCTTCTCAGGTCAGTTTCAAGTGGTCCAATTCTGTAAAGTGCAGCTGTGTTTTT
>NC_050520.1:15922844-15951781 GCF_002922805.2 Oryzias melastigma
TCAAGTGGTGCAATTCTGTAAAGTGCAGCTGTGTTTTTGTAGACTGATTGTTTTTTTTACTGTATAAGTAATCTTCAGCCCATTTTACTCAGAATTGTAAATACATGTTAAAACATTCAGTGTAGAATGTGTTTTCATAACCTTTATTTAAAGACCCACTCCAACGAAAATGATGTTTTTGGAGTTTTTAGGTTGTTCTTGCAGCATTTTTCTGCAGATTTGTACATATATGAAGAAAATTTGGATTAAAATAGAAAAATTTAATTTGAGTTTTTGTGTATTTCTGTAGTCAAATTGTCGTGAATCAAGAGCAGATGGAAAAAATGAACTTGGAAAAAGGTTGTAGTTGTGACAGAAGCTATAATCAGAGCCCACAAGCTCCCTGCTCCACTCCATTCTGATCTACTTGTAGACAAATAGATCCATAAACGTCTTTGTTTTCTACATTTAAACTAGTATCCGGCTCAAAACTCTACAGCTACATAGCTCCAATATCGCTAACTGTTCTTGTTGCACCACTAATGTTAGGTTGGAGGTGTGAGGGGCTGTAAGCTAGCAGGAGAGACTGTGAACAAAGGGATGATGGGAAACTAAGGCAAGCGCACCACTGTCCCGCCCACAATTCAGAGGTAAATTTCTAAGGACATCCTATAGTTCTGTAGTATCTATGTTCTTTTTTAATTTTAACTAACAACATTATACTTTAGGACTTTAAATATCTTTTCAGAGAAAATATTTGTTGTTCTAAAAAAAAATTACACAAAAAGAAATTATTTGTACTTTACCCAAAATGTCATGAGTCAAAAATATTAGGAGGAGTTAACATCTCTAGAAAATCTAAAGACCCCAATACAACTTTTTGTGGACTTTAATAAAAAAAATAAAATAAAATAAATAAATAAAAAAAAGGAGTCCCTATAGCCTCTCTTAAATTTCAAGTTGACTTGTCTGTGTGTCTTATCCTATCAGTCTTTTATTATTTGGAAAACTTTGATTCACTCATTTTGGTACCATGGTTAAAGAATTGTTTGTATTGCATTTATTAGTCGGTCTGCTGCTCTCAGATTCAGCCTGTCGTTCAACCTATGAGATGAGTGTTTCCAAGTGAGCCATTCTTGTTAAATCTTTCTTAAGTTGTACTTATATGAAACTTAAAATCCTTCTGGATCAAAGAAGCTGTAAAGCACAGTCACATCTCAGATAAATCTTAAAAAGCTGATATAATTTGGTTACTATTTCTGTTTTTAAACAGAAAAAAAGCAAAAAATGTATCTTTACTTTTTCTGATGAAGTGTGGAAGTAATTTAAATATAATTAATAAATAATAGGGAAAAATTAGTGCAATTTAAAGCTTTTTTTTACATATTTATTTGATTGTAAAACAATCTCCACCGCTTAAAATTTTCAAAATTCGTGTAAGCACCCTCCAGTGTTTTTCATATGTATTCTGATTATGAATCAACATATTTTTAATCTGTCTATAGTTCCAGGCATGTAAAAAGAATACTGACTCACCTTTCCTTTCTTTTTGTCTTTTTTTTTTGTGGACTGTGAAAATAATTACAAGTGCATCACCGTAAACCCCTCAAACTTTTCTTGAATTACATTTCTTTAAGCTTAAAATGGTGAGATTTGTCAGAAAGTGTTGAATAATTAAAGTTTCTTGGAGACAAAAAAAGAAAAATAGAATCTGGAATCTGGACACTTAAGGGCCACCGTACAAATGCAAGCTATGTCTGAGAAACCCAGGGAAGGTTTTACCCAAATTTGGGGATTTGTCTGACATTTGAGCAAAACTACAGCAATGTTTTCCCAAAATAAAATGTCACTACTTTGGATATATTTTAATATGTTTTTTTTTTGTTTTTTTTTAAATGCATGTAAAAATAACAGTTAAGGGGATTTTTTTTATTCTTTGACTGGTCTTACTCATTACACAAACTTTAAATCAATAAATATGATCATTAATAAAAATGCTTACTTGTTGGTTGACTGCACAGTTGCAGAATTGTGACATGATTTGATTCTTTTTAAGCACTTTGACTGCATATAAACTGCCAACACTGCCCTCCAGTGTGGCTCCCACAGGCTGACAGCCACAGCCGGGGATTGGGTGAAGCCTGGAATAGATTCCTGTGTTGAGTGGAGCAGGTGGGCGTGCAGCGCAGTGTGAACAGTGGACTGATGTGGTGCAGCTTTGTTTCTGAGACGTTCTTGGCATTGAAGGTGAGCTTCTTCTGTGGGATCTAAAGATCTCACAGAGACTAAGATAGCTGTGGTCCATACGAGCCGTGAGCGCGCTTCAGATGAGCTCCATCTCCGGAGTGGAAGAGCTGTTGCATAAAGCTGATTCATGCGCTCACACCTCTGCTGTATGTGGGCCGCCGTCTTCTGTTCGCAGAGGAGAGAACAGGGAGGGGTGAAAGAATATCTCAAAAAAAGAAAAAGAAAAAGAACAGCTCCATCTGCACCAAGAGGTTGACAGGTTTTTTTTTTCTTTTTTGGAACACATTGCTTTTATATCAACTAAAGTCTTGGAGATAATTGAAGGAATGAACGGCTGACAGTCTTGTCAGAGGACACTTCTTCTTCTTCTGCATCAGAATTAACAAAACCTTACAGTTTGTGTTTTTATAGAAAAGCAGAAATCACGAAACAAGCTTATAGATTTCATTTATTGTGTCATTTTCCTACATATTGTGATATTTCCTGTGGTGACATTTTCAGTTTGTTTTTCTTTCATCATTTCCCAGGACCAGCTTATTTATTTAAAAACAAGTCAGCAGAACAAGCCCAGATAGATTGTAAAGAGCTCCACTAAAGGACCGGAAAGCTTTTCAGTTTGATGGATCAACTTGCATTGGAAAATAAAAATAGAGTAAATCATTGATGCCTGTGGCGCTGTGTCTTACAATTAGTGAGAAAACACCCTCGCATGGAAAAGTAGTCAGTGCTGCTCTGATATGTGCAGTGATGCCTGTTGTTTGAGATTATTTTTTAATTATACATACATACATGTGTGATTTTTTTTCACGAAGTTTAAGGACCTATGACAAAAACAGAACAAATGGGTTCTACAGGCCTGGGAATCAAATGGTCTTTGACCCATGCTCTAGAAAACCATTCATCTATTCAGATTTTTAGCTTCAGCTATATTTCGTTCATATTTGGTATAAATGCTACACACACACACATATACATACTGATCCAAGCTGGATGCACTTATAAGGCTTGATCACCTTCTGTTTGCCTTCAGCTTGAGTCTTTAAAATGTACCAGAAAGACAGCAAAGTTTCTTAAAGCTATCACCTACATGACTCATGCCTCTTACCCCACAGGACTACACACTAACCATGTACTTCCAACAATACTGGAGGGATAAGAGGCTGGCCTATCTGGGGATCCCGCTCAACCTGACTCTGGACAACAGAGTGGCAGACCAGCTCTGGGTTCCAGACACCTACTTCCTCAATGACAAGAAGTCTTTTGTGCACGGTGTGACGGTCAAGAACCGAATGATTCGGCTCCATCCGGATGGCACGGTTCTCTATGGGCTCAGGTAAGAGATTTAATGGATACTGTTTTTTTTTTTTTCTTTGTGCAACAATAGTAGTATAAAAATGCACCTAAAAGCAGAATGTAAAATTGACTTAGTTATGGAGTTTGTTAGGGTGTATTTAGACTGGACACATTTGGTTTGCTTTAAGTGAACTAGAGTTGTTTCCCTGATAATCTGGAACACATTTTCCAGACCAGGACCAGACACACTTAAAAAGCTTATTCTACTGACATAATAGAAATGACAACATAAATATCAATAATATATATATATATATAAAAAACACTAGGGAATGTTGTATAATGTTCTGGTCTTTTGTTGGGAGATTTTTTTTTTACAATTACAGCAACATTTGAAAAAATCAAGTCTTAAGATTAAACATAATCAATATGGGATCAAATACAAAAATGTAGGTTATACAGAAAATTAGTTTACTGTCAGTGCACTGGACACTGAGGGGTCCCGAGGGATACTAATGTCTTCTCTTTATTTTTGTTCTCTTTATCTTAGGACGTCCCCAAGTATAGATCAGTTGTTAATGTGTTTGAACCCTGTTGCAAATGCAGGGTCTAATTTTAATTGATTGATTTGATTGACTGATTTTAAGTGATTTTAATGTAATAAATGTGAAGTGAAATGTGAGCTGCAGTTGTGTGTCTGCAGGTCAAAACGTCAATTCACCCTTAAAGTTACACAATTCAAAAATACCACCTTTAAGTCCTATTAAAATACACTCTTTCAGTATTATAAAAATGTATTCTACAAAGGTTCATATTTTCTATCTTCCCTATGAGAAGACATCATTTGTTTCACTTGTTTCATAAATCCATAAAATCACTTGGATATAATACAGTAAAAGCTATACTCGCATAAAAACGTTTTCATTTTTTTCCCAACTGGGGCATTTTTCACTGTTATAACAGGACAAATTACTAGGATTTTAAACGTAATCATATTGTGTGAAGGTGGCATTCATCAACTGCATTACAGTCTTTAAATCATTCACTTTTTTAGTCTATTAACAGATAAGTAAGAATCAGATTTATTTCTACAGCTTGTAGCCTGTGCACCACTGCAGGCACCAAGCTGTTTCTTTCCGTGAACTTTGTCAGATTTGACTCTAATCCTGCTTCACACCTATAATATGTGAACCATTGTCTGGACCTGTGATACCTGGAAACAGACCAGTGACGTGTTGGTATATAGCAAATATCTGATGATTAAATAAAGTTGAAAATATTATTTTGAGTATTTCTTTAGTCAAATCGTTGTGAAACGTGAGCAGATGACAAAAGGTCAGATCAAAACTGTACAGCTGGATAGCTGTACAGTTTTGATCCAGATTGTTATTTTGCCAAAAACAGCATACTCATAAGAAAAAGACCATCGGGAACACTTTTAAAATAGGTTAAAAGATGTTTGGAGTTTGTTTTTAACCAGCTTTTTTAGGTAGTTTGATTCATAGACTCTTTTGCTATCAATAAATGTTCAGTTATCATACTGTTTTCAGGCACAATGCACAGAAGAGATTTATACTGACATATTTAGCATTTGAGTATTACAACATGAAAGACACGTTTATTTAAGTTTTTCCCAAACAAATAATATAAAAAAAGAAAAAAAAAATTCAGAATGAATGTGACGTATTCCTTGGACTATGTTTTGACCTACAAATCACATCTTTACTGTATAGATGTATGACTTCTTGAGTTCGCAAAATAGATTTGGATCTTTATAAGTTTTTGACCTTTCTTTACTATTGTTTATGTCCTGATGCAGAATCACAACAACTGCCGCCTGCATGATGGATCTGAGGCGGTACCCGCTGGATGAGCAGAACTGCACTCTGGAAATCGAAAGCTGTAAGTTCCACATCTTGAGCTCTGTACAGCAATAGAGCACAAAGCCTTATTTACTGATTCCCCAAAATAGGAATGAAGCTGTGCCACGCCTCGTCTTGAAACTGTACAGGTTGCTGCATAGATTAGAATTTTTCCATTTGTCATATCTCAGAAAAATGACTCTGTGCACGCCTCCACACCTAAAATGACTTCATCCACACATTTTAAGCAAAAAGAGATTTCCCCCGTTAATCACGTCAGGGATTGCACTTGCATCATCAGTCATTATGACATCTTTGACCCTCTGTGGTGCCACAAAACTATTGACAGTTCTGGGATCTCAGCACTTGTCAAAAGTCACCCTCAAACATTCACAAATAGCTTTTTGTAAATCTGTTGTTGATTGGTTTTTGCAATGTAGCTGGGAAAAAATATGATGCATTTTGCTGCAAATCTCTATTTGTGACACCCTCTCCTTGTTTCCTCATAGATGGTTACACAACAGATGACATTGAGTTCTACTGGAAAGGAGGAGACACTGCTGTGACCGGCGTGACTCGCATTGAGCTCCCTCAGTTCTCTATAGTCGACTACAAACTGGTCTCCAGGAACGTGGTCTTTTCCACCGGTATGCTATGCTACGCTCACACGATAAACGCATGTGACACTGATTCTTGAGTGTGATAAACACAAATCTTTTGAATGCAATAAACGCACAATCTTAAATGCGATAAACAGACATTCATGAATGCGATAAACGCACATTCTTGATTGCGATAAACGCACAATCTTGAATACGGTAAACAGACATTCTTTAATGCGATAAACGCACATTCTTGAATGCGATAAACAGACATTCTTTAATGCAATAAATGCACAATATTTAATGCGATAAACGTAAAATGTTGAATACGGTAAATGAACAATGTTTAATGCGATAAAAGGGAATTCTTGAATGCGATAAACGCACAATCTTAAATGCAATGACGCGCATTCTTGAATGAGATAAATGACAATTTTTGAATGCGAAAAACTGGCATTCTTGAATGCGATAAATGCACAATCTGGAATGCGATAAACGTGCAATCTTGAATACGGTAAATGAACAATGTTTAATGCGATAAACGCACAATCTTGAATGCGATAAATGCACAATGTTTAATTCGATAAACGCACATTCTTGAATGCGTTGCACGCACATTCTTTAATGCGATAAACGCATGTTCTTTAATGCGATAAACGCATGTTCTTTAATGCGATTACGCACATTCTTAAATGAGATAAACACACATTCTTGAATGTGTTGAACACACATTGTTAAATGCGATGACTTGCATTCTTGAATAAGATAAACAAACATTCTTAAATGCGATAAACGCACAATCTTAAATGCGATGATGCGCAAAGTGGTTCAAATCTGTTGAATTTTGCTCCAGGCTTTTTCTTTCACAGCTCTAATCCGATATAAATGAAAGGCTTGGTGTCACAGAATTCCGGGAACAAATAAACTAATCAATGGCCGCTCATTTTGTATGTAGATCCCGAAAGCGGTCATAGAAGCTTGTGTAGTGATGCGTAACGGCGAGAGCCCTAAAAGCGCATTTACTGACATTTACATTGTCTTATCATTGAAAGTGGTTGTTCGTATGCATGTTGCCAAAGGCGTTGTGAGCGTAGCTTTACATTAGGGGTTCTTATATTTCCAAATAAGGAAACTACTTCTTATTGTTTAAAAAGTGTGAAATATGTAGCGACAGATCACTAAATGTTATCTTTCTTTTTCATATAAATGAATACATCCATCGTTTGGGGATTTAATATGTTAGTACCTGTGGATTAATTTTCCTTTATTGATACGTCTAGTGTGTTTAAGATAAGGATAGACATTCCAGTTTTTTTAATGTAAGACTTTACATTTTTTTAAGATTAGATCATTTGTCAGATTAAACCATTGGTTGGTGACATTGTTTTTTCATGAAAATACATGTTTTCTTGTTTTCCAATTTAACCTTTTTATTGTGTTGGGGTCAAAATTGACCCATTTTCATACTTGAAAACAGGTCAGTTTTGACCCAAACACAATATAAAAGTTTAGGAGACTAGTGGTCAACAAATAATATACAGCTTCTTTGACCTTTCAAAAATCCTGGATTTGAGTTGAAAAGTGTTAAACAATTTGTAGGACACCCCTATATTTCTGATATATTGGAATAATTTACCTCCATCAGCATTGGAGAGGCAGATATACTTGTTTTTTCAAGCTCTCGATGAGTGGAGACATTAAAGCCACATAATTTATTTATGTGACAGGGTGTAGAAAGTGGGAAATACGTGAGAAAATAGCAAATTCTTTTCACAGCTGAATTCATTCCAGGTAGGATCATGGTTAATGTTGTGCAAAAGTTGTTATTAAAGCTAATTATGACTTGATTATCATGCTGAGTAAAAGAATCGAGTTTTATCAGCTGAGGTTCAAGAAAGTCAAAGTATTTTGATGTAACAAAAACGTTTCATTTCTCTAAAATTATCCTCCACCTCTCCCTGCAGGTGCCTACCCTCGACTGTCTCTGAGCTTCAAGCTGAGGCGAAACATCGGATACTTCATCCTGCAGACGTACATGCCCTCCATCCTCATCACCATCCTATCATGGGTGTCATTCTGGATAAATTATGACGCCTCAGCTGCCAGAGTTGCATTAGGTAGGATGGGATCCATGCAGTGAAATACAGCACAAAAAAGTCAGCAGGTTTTAGAGAAAAAAAATGTATGCATGAATGTAACACACAGTATATAAAAAAAAACTATTTTCCAAATCTTTTCTTATTTAGAATTTGATTTAAAAAATGTTTTTACTTGGAATTTTTTTAGTGTTATTGCATATATAGATGCTGTTTCTTGGCCTGGAATGGATACAGTGATGGTAGACAGTGTGGGAGAGAAAGAGGGAGCTTTGAATATCAGAGCACAAACATCCTTGACTGATTTAGACTTAGTGAGATTTCTTTTAACTGGTGGCCTCACTCTTTCTAAAAAATTTGCTCAATGTATGAGACATTTTAGTGAAATCAGCAACTCCCTAAAAAAAAAGAATTAAACATGTCAGGTTGGGGGTCTAATGCCAAAGTACAAATGAGTGTAGACCTGGCTGCTACTAAAACTACTGTACAAAGTCAGGAAATTTGACATCACGAGGTCAAACTTGACACTTTTTTTTTACTTAGGAAGCACAGCTGAGTATTAGACCCTGAAACCTGAAAGCTCATGAGTCTGGCTCCTGTGGCTGCTGTCACATCAGTTGGAGGTTATTTATGTTTCTCTTTGGGCTACGGGGTTATAAAACTTTATTAAAGAAAGCAAATGCATTCTCTGCATCACACTTTAACACACTCATTAGGCACACAACTATGCTTCCTCACTGCTTTGTTACAAATTTTGTTGTAACACATGCAAATGTATTGTTTTTTATGCAGATTCGTGATAGTAAAAAAAATAAATAAACGAGAAGCAGCTTTTATCAGATCAATTTTTATACTAAATTTTGTTTGAGAACCAGTCCTTTAGAGACGTACTACAAATAAAGCTCAAGACAGAAACAGAATTCTGAAAGGAAAAAAATGCATCCACTGGAACCGGAAATGAATGTAATTTCATAATAAAAAAAGACTGTCAAGTTTCACAGAAATTAATACTTTAAAGTAGGGGTATGGTTAAAAAAAAAAACTGATTCTGTGATATATAGCAATATTTTATTTGGCGATACTTGTATTAGTTTAAAACTGGGACAAGACAATATTTTAATTCATTGTTTGTGAGCATCCTTCAGTATCTTACGTTTGTTTTCCACCTAAAATCTTAGCAGCTAGTTGGTAGCACAGCACATTCAGTCAGCATTTTGGTTTTTGTTATAAGACATGTATGACTCAGTTTTTTCTAAGTCATACTCTTCAAAAAAGTGAAAAATTGTTCCGGTATATTCAAGTATCATATTGTGATACATGTATTGTGATATGTATCGTATCTCCAGGTACTTTCCAAAACACACCCCTACTTTAAAGCAGTAGGAGTGGGATCACTCTAAGGCTCAGCAAACACATTTTTAAATGTTGACTTGTTGAACATTCAAAACATTGCACATCTAAGAAATTTGTTCAGAAAATCCTAAAGGTTTTCCCTTATTTACAAGACATTTTTTTCTTCTCTTTGTATATTTTGCACCCATGATTTTTATGTACGAATGGCTGAGAGCGTGAAGTAAATGAGGCTGAAGCAATATTTATAAAATCTACCATTTCGGTAGATTATTTACATCTTCTTCCCCTGCACATGTAAATCAATACTGGTGGGTTCTTCTTCCATCTTAGTCTCACTGAATTTGGTGAGTATTAATCCAAAACAGCCTTGTTTATTCAGTTTCAGGCTGTTGTCCTGCGGTGTCGTAAAAATGCTCAGTCTCACACTTTCCCCTGACTTGTGGAACTAAAACTAATGGTCCATTAATGCAGGGTTTTGTTTACAAGAAGAGTCTGTGCAAATGACGCTGGCTTGTGGTATTCACAGCCCCATAAGTGGAAATTTTCTGGAGGCTTCAAGTCCACTAATCGTGTAATTCTGAGCTCACGAGTCGGCTATAAAATGAGCCTCAGCTGGTTAATAAAAATCCTCATTCAGCTCTCCAAGAACTGCCTGTGTAAGAAAATCATGCATCAAGATGAAATCAATCTGGCTCTTTTACAAAAAAAAAGGCCTTGGAAAAAATGTCTGCAGAATCACACTTTCAAGTGGAGCCGGTTATTCAAATAATTGGGAGTTTGCAATGCAATATACATACACATATACATATATTGTATACTATATGTAGACATAAAAAAATTGTAACAGTTGATTGTATGGCTGCCATCTTTACAATTGTCCACCATTTTTTCATTTTTTTCGTGGCTAACATGCTTTTCTGAAAGAAGGGTACTAACTTTGGTGCTTTACCACAAAATGCACGATTTGGTTCAGTCTGACATCCTAATGTAGACAAACATATTTATGACTGTGGAGTCAATGGAGCTAGGAATTGATATAGTACCACTGTGGAAATCAAACTTTTTTTGGATTAAGGTTTTTGTGAGTTTCTTTTACGTTTCATTTTGGAGTGGCCTAAATATTGCTACTTTTAATACAAGTATGTATAAAGACAACAATGATTGATATGATGTATTAGGACCACTGAGTGCATTTGAAGCACTATATTTTCATTTGGAATCCTTAACTCTAACCTTCCTGTCTGTCTCCTTGTCATCTAGAAAAAAAACATCAGAGTTTCCTTAACTTACAGTGCAGATTTTTTTGTTTTAATTATGTTATCCTGAATAAACAAAAATAGACACACTGCTGAACCTTCCAGGGGATGCACAGACAGCACAATATTCGTTGATGGTGCATGTTATTCAGCCTGCTCTTCAGCTTCTTGTGTATATGCTGAGCTCGTGGTAAGCAGCATGAGTTGTAGAACATATGGTGGAGTCTTTTCTGCCTGTCTAAGCTGGATGTTCATTCCTCTCATAATGCCACATATCTTCACCTGCAGAGAAATCAGATGAGTCACTCTGTAATCTGACATGACGAGTGGAGTATTTCATTCATGATTCCAAAATTCTTTCAGATCATGGACAGTATTTGAAAACTGGACCGAGTGAGTGGGATTTTATTCATAGAAAATGACTAACTTCTGGTTCTGACCAAATGAAGTCAATTAACTCTAGGGGTGTTCATTTTGTGATCGATTCAAAATGTTGACACGATGTTTTATTAATTATTTAAACATAGCAAATGTAGTTCAGCGTCTTTTTTTATTTTCCACCTAAATTCCCGACCGCTGGTTAGCAGCACTGCACACTGAGCCTCTTTGAGCAGCTCTACACTCCAACCAAAACAACAACAAGATCTCAGGAGAACCAGCTTGTGTTAAAGGCTCACTCACCCTCACGGTTTTTGTGGGTATGAAACATGTAGTACTTAGTTTTTGACTTGGGACGGGAACCAAACTGAAACTCTGTTCCACGTTGTAGTATCATGTGTAAACGTGGATTGCGGCGCTTCTAAGCGGGATCAGATAAGAATGAGTGAAGCAGTGAAGCTGCTAATGCACGGAGCTCTGTCAAAATGCTTTCGGTGAAGCTGGCTAAAGTTCTACTGAACTTCACAGCAACAGATTCTAGTTCAGCAACCTAATGGACCGAAGTGATGTGCACAACGCTCTGAAAAAAGGCAAACATCATGGTGATGAGAGGTGAAATACATGTTTACTTATGCGGGTCTTGGGATATATCACGATATGTATCGTATCGTGAGATGCATATCGTGATAGGTATCATATCGCCAGACTAGTGCCAATGCACATCCCTATTTCACTTGCCATTTTTTTGCAAAACAGACATTACTATATGTTGGAACCAGAAATTGTTTTTATGCAACGGCTGGTTCAGGTCGGTCTGAGCCAATGTTTCTATGGCAACCACTTCCACCAATCAAGAGTGAGCTTATTGAAAGGCAACACCACTAGAATTGGGTTTGGAAGAATCTGTCTTGAAGAAGAATGGTTCTTCTGACAAAATTATTGACGGAGTGATTCTTTCTCACTAGAAGTCTACTTCCTGTTTGGAATGTAAGGGGGAGGGGTCACTCAGTCCAGTTCTCATTTACAGTCAATGATTCAGACGTTTCTCTCGCCTTCAGGGATCACCACTGTGCTGACCATGACAACCATCAACACCCATCTGAGGGAGACGCTGCCCAAAATCCCCTACGTCAAAGCTATTGACATGTACCTGATGGGCTGCTTCGTGTTCGTTTTCCTGGCTCTGCTGGAATATGCCTTTGTCAACTACATCTTCTTTGGACGAGGCCCTCAGATGCAGAAGAAGCTGGCCGAGAAGGCGCTGAAGGCTAACAATGAGCGCAGCAAGTATGAAAAACCTAAGGTGAGAATAACAGCATAACACTGTGAAGCTGATACACATTTGTTACTCGGTGGTCAAACCACAGAGGCCGACTGCTTCTTAAAGTGACAGAAGCCGTTGAATTTTCTCTGTGCTGTCAATATCTGCTTTGTTTTTGCACAAACTAGAAATACATGAAAGGAAAGTAATCAATTCTTAAATTAAAAGAATTAAAAGTATTGTTTGTATACCTGATATGTACTGTATATGGCATTTTTAATTCTGGCATTAAAACACGTTACTCTTAATTTCAGTCTTACAATAATCTTTACAGCTGGAGATTAAAAAGTATTATTTAAAACTTTCGATTTTAAGTTTTTAGCTGCAGTGAAAATAACAAACTAGGTACAAAAATGTCACTTTTTTATTTTCTTGCATTTTAAAAATTAAAATCAGAGAAGCTGGTTTGAGGTCTGTTTGTTGGTTCATGGTTTACATCCTTGTTTACTGCTCCCTCAATTTTCAGTTTTCAACTAAAGTTGTGTTGTTAGGGTCGAAAGTCTGATTTTTTATCATTTCTTTGATTTACTTTTGCTATTTTACCGGCTGAGAGGATCGACACGGATCATGACATTCAGGCTTTCTGCTTCCTCTGCAAACTCTTTAGTAAAGCTCAGACAAAAGCCTCTGTCTTTCTGTCTTCTGGGTAGTCTTTTCTGGAAGGAGTCAATTGCAAGTTTTCATCCCTTAAACAGTCCAATCAGGTACAAGGGCGTCGTCACTCACAGCGGGTGAGTGTTTGTCTCCATCCGTTGTGTCCAGTTTGTGAAACCATCTTGACTCCATTGACCTGCAAAAGGACACGACTTTACCTCGTCTTCTCCAACATCATATCATTGTTCTTCATTGCACCGTTATCCATTATTAATAATGGAAAAAACATAATTATTCATGTTTTTCCATTATTACTCATGTTTTTTTTTTCATGTTGTGTTTTCAGTACTTCTCTGTGTTTGAACCTGCAATTCCACCTCAAACCACACTTAAATGTGTGGAAACCCTCTCGATATTTGTGAGGTTGAGGTTTCAATACTATCCAAAAATATTCAGTCAACCCTGTTTTTTTTCTGTTAAAGATCACAAAAAACTATAAAAAGCAGTCTTCCACAACCTGTCATTTTTAAGTCTAAGAAACTAGAAGATCCCCCTTTTTTTGTTTTCAACATAGAGAAACTCACTGGTTAAAGTATTTTAAAGTGTGTCCCGACTGGCATACTGTTGGCAAGAGCACAAAGAAAGACAATTTGCTTTACAAAAATATTTTAAATTTACACTAAAGATTGTTCCTGTATCTTAATCAATATTTAATATTTATTTTTGCAAGTGGTCAAGATGCATTAAAGAAGAAAAGACTGTAGAACTGTTTCAGCTCAGAAATAAAACATGGCTTCTGTACTGGATATGATTTTTGACTAAAATTGTAAATTCCTCAGAAGGCTCAATCGGAATTCAATCAGTAAGTCATAAAAAGAAAGGTGAGCTAGATTAGAGTTCATGTTTCCACTAGAAAGAAAGCTTTTGTAGAGAAGTCCAATGAGAAAGATGCTGTTGATAAAAAAATGTTTGTCTCACATTTGACAAAAAAAATCTGTTTTATGCTTTAAATAGCAGATATTCTGGATAATGATGAGGCAAAAGAAGAACCTTTGGAGGCATGTCTCTTTAAATGCTTGGAGTCAAGCAAACAAATAATAAATAAAAATTGGAGCAACAGTCAAGCATGGACTTGGAGAACTTCCTGCTAATTAACATTTTTTTGTTCTGCAATGTTGTTAGGTAAAGTAATATGGTCCCCAAAGTCACCTGCTAAAAAAGCATATTTTTTAATTGATGCTTTATTTTACCTGTTTTGAACTAATTTTCATATCGTGTACGGGTTCCCTTATTTATTTTGAGAGTTGCATGACCTGCAACAGGTGAATCCCATCAGTCAACTTTATGTTTTAACAATATTTCGAGATGTTTAAGGCGGTAAAACTCCTCACTAGACACTTTATATTCTTTTCTCAGACAGACATGAACATTTTTGCTCTTTTTCTCTCTTTTTTTTAACTTTCAAAGTTCAAACATTCATACAGAAATATGTCCAGCATTAAAGAAGGAAAAGAAAGATTTGATCATGATCAAAATGTAAAAACTGAACGCATTCTCTACAGGAGACACAGCACGGAGGAGATTAATTAACAAAGTCTACGGCCAGTCAGAATGCTAACCGCGTGTGCGGCAAATTTTAAAATAGCATGCAAAATTGCACAAAAAAAATCCCCGAAACACTAAGACCTCAATAGATGAAACACAGTTCAGCGAGGGACCATTGTGTTATTCAGAAAATGTCAAACATCAAAATTGCTGAATTTGTTGGAGCTTTGTGTCCTTGGTTTTCATGAATGTCGTCACTTCCTCTCATCCAGAACATTATGTCACTTTTCCTCTTCTTCCATCCTTGTGTCCATCTTGTATTTTTGATTTTTCTTAGAGGGGCCATACCATGAAAATTCTACTTTTTGAGGTTTTAAGTTTATTACACTGTTCATTCCGCTCTATAAAAAACCCCAAAGTGGTATTTGGATCTGTTCATCCATTTAAGAGAAATCCTCTATAAACTCAGCAGCAGCCCCTCCCAAACCCACACAAACAAGCTGGTGGTATGGTACTGACATCATCACGATGTGAATCGCCCCCTCCAGGAAGAGTCTGCTCTGACAGCACTGCCCCCAGTCTAACACCAACACTCAATTTCTCCACTGAACTAGAGGTGATCAGCAAAAACGTTCATTTTAGATGCAGAATACTGTATATCTTCCAACGGTGAACTGTCTTCATAAATTCCAGATCAAACAGGAGTTTGTTACTTTAGGCGAGCGGCTCCTTTAAGACCCCCCACCCCCTGTCGGGTACAGTCGTGCAGAAGCCGCGTGTGTTTGTGTTTTGAAGCAGTGTAGCAATGGTCGGGCCAACTAAAGACAGATATATACTATGTCCATCCATCTTTGAAGAAGTTTGGATTGTTTTTGTTGGAGAAATGCAGAATCTCTGGGATGACGTCATGAAATGGGCGGCAGCCACACGCAGCAGCAGGCGGGCTTCGTTTTACTTCAGAGTGGGAAAAAACTCACGAAAAATAACTAATATTTCATAGATCATTTGTTTTTTAGTGTTTCAATGGTAACGTATGATAATACATATGGATATAGCTCACTCTGAAAGGTTTAAGAAAATCATGGTATGGTCCCTTTAATAAAAAAGCTTTTGTTGAGAGAAGTATTAGTTAAAGTACATTTTTATTTTTGTTAGTCATGAATGTACGTATTTTTGCTGATTTTTAAGTTTTAGTCTGTGGGAACTTTGGGAAAACCCACTTCTGTTGGTTCTGAAGTTATACCCTGACAGCATGTTAGCTGTGGTCAGCCAGGAGCTCTGAAGCACACCGCTCATGTCTCCACTCAACCATTTTATAACACCACTGCCGTCTGTTGTTCCTAGGTCGATTCCCAGGGGAATATTTTGCTGACAACCTTGGAGATCCACAACGAGGTGGGAAGTAATGAGATTACCACCACCCTGAGTGAGACTCACAACTCCTCCTCCATGGTGTTTGACAACTCTGGGATCCAGTACAGGAAGCAGAGCGCACCGCAGGATTCAGGCCGCCTCAGCCTGGACAGGAACGCACATCTGAAGAAGACCCGGCTCCGGAGACGATCCTCACAGTTGAAAATCAAAATTCCCGATCTCACGGATGTGAACGGCATCGACAGATGGTCGCGGATCATTTTCCCTTCTGTCTTCTCCCTCTTCAACCTCATCTACTGGCTGTACTATGTCAATTAACTCAACCTCTTCTCAATCTAACTCTTTCAGTGAGAGAAGACTTCATGTGTTGAACCTGACATTTTTTATTTCAGCAAGTGCAGACTTTGCTAAAGAAGCCGTCACTCACTGTGTGCAACAAGGAGATGTCTACACAACATGAATTTACAAGGACTCGTCTGCAGACAATCACGCTCGTATGGACACTCCGGACGTGGATTGCTGTTTTCTTTTTTTTATTTCTGCAGGATTATTCTTCTATTTTAGGTGTGTTATCTCATCCAACAAAGCATCAGTCATTTATTAGGTCAAATTAATGCTAAATTCACTCATAGAATATGGACATGCAGGTTAAACCTGATGACTTGATCATAATTCTATCTAAACCAGATTTAGACACATAAACATGCCACTTTACTCTGGAAAAAAAAAAGCATTTTATTTCCACATGCATGTCTGCTGACATTGCTAACACTCTGACTGCCCATGCATTCCTGTAGGAGTTCCCATTATTGCTGACTCGTTCACAAAACTCCATTTTTACTTTTTTCTCTCCAAAGTTTGCCTCAACTAAAAATGTTGAATTATCATCGGTTTAAAGAAAGACTATGGGGTTTAGAAACAGGTGCAGAAGTACTAAATTATGATAAACTCATTAGAAAGAAAAATATTTACAATTTTAAATGAAAATCCCTCCTAAAATGGCGATCGCTGTCTGTAAACCTATAGATGTTAAAGTGAAGAAATGTCAAAAGGAAAAGTGTGTATCATATGTTAATTCTAGTGGTCAAAAACAGACCATCCTCCCATCCATGATGTTACCATGGAAGAAAATAAACTAAAGGACACAAAAGGGGAAAAAGGTAATTAGTTTCAAAATAAAACAGTGTTAAATCACAAAGAAACATAAACATAAAACTCATTGAGATATTTAAGTTTTACACGCCTATAGGAATCCACAAGATGTTAGAGGCATTTAGTTAACATTTCCCAGCATCTCTGGACATTGGCATTAAAATTTGTAGGTAGATGGTGAAGTAAATGCTGATTTTACTTTATCAGAAGGTACCATACCCAGCCAGCAAGGCCAAGTGGGCCCCATATGGTTTAAAAATGTGGGCCCCAATGTGTTTGTCCACATTGACGTAAGTGGATACTCAGTGGGTTAGCTCGCTATGCTATCCAGCCACCTGGTGGACAGTGGAGCTTGCTAGCTCGCTACAGCAGAGTTTGCTAGCTCGCTATAGAAGAGATCGCTAGCATGCTACAGCAGAGCTTGCTAGCATGCTTCAGTGGAGCTCGCTAGTACGCTAAGCTGTCCACCAAGCAGCTGGCTAGCATAGCAAGCTAACCTACTGAGTCCCCACTTAAGCTAACGTGGACAAAACACAGAAACTGCGGACAAACCCAATCAGGGCCCACATTTTCTCCCCACCTTTAAACTATTTGGGGCCCACTTGGCCTTGCTGCCTGGGTAGTTATTCAAAGCAAAACCAAATTAGGAAGAATTCTAAAAAAAAATAAAATAAAATAAAGCAAATGTCTTTATTTGCATTTGCAGAAAATTCAACTGCAAAGAAGAAAAAAGCAAAGTATGCATTAATGAATAAATTAAAAAACAAACATAATCAGTAAAGTGCTTTTGATCCAAACAAATGATACATCTTTTTTTGTTCATGAATCTTTGCTACACGTTGTTCCATTAATATTGTCAGACTGGGAGTTAGGTTTGGAATTATTTGTCTGAAATATATGGGAACATAAAATGCATGCAATTGCCAGAATTAGCCCTTATCCTGTAGCTACACTGTGTTAGCATTAAGCTCTAAAAAGCCCTGAAGGTTTTCTTAAATCTAAATAACCTAAACGTGGACATATAGGAAATATATATCTGAGATCAAATCTGGAACTATCTTAAATGTAGCACAATATCAGGTTATTAGAGCTGTGAAAATCTTGGAGGAATCTAAAAAATAACTGTAACACCTTTAACACACTGTCAGCCTGCTGGGCGGTGCAGTGAACAGTTTCTGCTCCGTACAAACACTTCACGGTGGAAAGCAGCTCAGCAAAAACCGCTGACGATAGTGAGGGCAACAGCAGAGCCGCTGTTAGGAGAGGTGATAGAAAACTAAAAGAAAATCATGAGCTTTTGTCATGAGGTGGGAAAATCTAATATTTACTCAATGAAAAAAACATTCCAAGCATGACTGAATGTAATATTTGCCACTTCTTGTTTACAAAATCAAATAATTTGTGGTGGTCCCAGATTTTATTCTGTTGTTGTTCCTGAACTTTCCGTTTTACTGTTACTCCAGCTTGATGCATGTTCCTGGGTCGGGTCAGAGGTCCTACATCTAGGAAAGGGGTCTGCAACCTTTAGCAGTAAAGAGCCAATTGGGTCTTTTTCTTAATGATCAAAACCAAGTTGAAGCCACAAAGTATTTTATTTACCCTTTAGGAAAACTTGATACTGCTTTGATTTGTTACGTTTATAGTAAATGTATTTTTTTTATTGAATAAAACAAAAAATGTAAAGAGAAACAGGGATTTTTCAAAAAGTTTTTTTTTTTTTTTACTTTTGACAGGATTTCATATGAAGTCCTTTCAAAATAAAAGACGCCATGTGCCGGAGAGTATCACCCCAGTGGAGCAAATCCATTCCTATGAAAGGTTTCAAACAACTCAAGACAAAGATGACATTTTCTCCTTAGGTCTTTGGTGACTTTTGCTTGAAATCTATGCATTCTGAGAAAACAAGGCCATGTGATGTCAGCGGGGATATAAAAACCTGTTTTTTTCTTACTTCTAGGTGCACCTCAGCCATAAATTTCTCTATGTAAATGAAATCAATGCTGATTTAGTACTTTTAAAAATTACTATTATTTGATTTTACTTCAACCAAAAGAGCCCCACATGGCTCTGGATCCTCAGGTTGCAAACCTCTGATCTTGGATGATGCAGATCCCAGTGTTGTAACTTGAATTGATACGTTTCCGGTCTTATACATGCAGAATTTTCCCACCACAAGTAAGGCTACGGTCACAAATACAACTGCCCCTGCGCAGTAGCGAGACATTGGCAGAATCATAAAGAATTTTTTTTTTATTCTTTTGAAAATCATTGGTATGGTCATGAATGTGGATGCAGCAGTCAGGCAACTGTCAAGAATGTCCTGTTTTTGATTTGCCCCCAAGCTACCAGGCGGTTGGTGGTACTTGAAATGGACAGCAACCATTCAGAGACATTTATATATCGTCTAGTCTAGGGGTAGGGAACCCTGGTCCTTGAGAGCCACCTTCCTGCATATTTTCCAATATATCCTACTCTGGCATGTTCTTATTGGCTGGACACACCTGAACCAGGTAATTGTGTCATGATTGATTACCTGGTTCAGGTGTGTCCAGCCAATAAGAACATGCCAGAGTAGGATATATTGGAAAACATGCAGGAAGGTGGCTCTCAAGGACCAGGGTTCCCTACCCCTGGTCTAGTCAGAGCTGCTACCAACTGCCAATTCCAGCTGTCGCCCAATCTCATAATGGCGCCATCCCCGCATGTCACTGCACAACCTCCAAATATTTCATCTATTGTACTTTAACTTTTTCTTGAAACCTGTGCGGTCGTCATGCGGTGTGTGAAAATACGACAGTCGCCTCCTGATAACAAATGCTGGCCACCTACCAAATTTGCTGAAAGGCTTTGATTTAGATCACTGCACAGAAACAATTTGGGATATGTGACCGTAGTCTAAGCAAAGTGACTGTAATGATGCAGATGTTTGTGCGAAAAAAAAAATGTCACAATTGTCTGTCAACATTCTAAAATATACATTCCTTGATTTAGAATTCCCATATAAATGAAAAACATATCGCGCCAATGCAAGATCAGACAGTTATTGCAATGCACTTTCATGGGTACATCTGTGCAGAAGTTTTCATTTCCATGAGTGGCATTACTGCTTTGTACTCCACAAGAAAACAAAGTACACAAATGCAGAGATTATAAAACGATGCTGTTGCAGCAAAGTTACCCATTTGCAGTGTTTTCTCATCAGTCATCTACACGCAGTAGCATAGCAAACATGTCAAAAACCTTCTCGTTTTGCACTTTTCTGTCTTTGTGCCCTTTGTGCTGCAAACACTACACTTCTGTAGGAAGCAGGAAATCCCTACAGGAAACAACACGCAGTAATAACTACCAGTCTTTCTTTAGGAATGTGTGTTGTAAACTCAGTGACAGAGTCATTCTTGCACGTTCTTCATGTTTAGATTTTTTTTGTTCCTCCCTGGGATTTGATGTACCCCCCGTTGCTGCACAGTTTCTCTCAGCTGACATTAATCACACTGCTATGTTGTCACCATTGTTTTGCTCACAGATTTCTGGCCTTGCTGTTTTGTTTCGCTTTGTTTTGTTAGTCTGTACACATCAGAATTTCCTATTTGTGATTGAAAAAATATACCTATGTGAAAAAGAATATGTGAATAATTTTGTTTTTTTGAAGACGCAGCATGAAAAACAAACTTGGGGCCTTGAGGGTTTGGAACAGAACAGAACATAAATATAAAAAAAAGGAGAAAAAAAACAAGCTCCCAGCAGACACGTCCCGCAGCGCTCCATCTGCACTGTTTGGTTGAGCGGCTTGCAACGCGTAGGAGTGACAACAACTGTCAGGAGTCCACGGAGCTCAGCGAAACATTTGTGCAACCCCCTGATGTATAGAAGACGACAAAGCAAAAACTCAGTGAGACTGTAAACTCATTAAACACAGTAATTTACAACAAAGTTCATCTATTTAATATGTTACTTTTCCTGTTGGAGACAAATTGGATAAATATGGAAGCAAACTAAATAATAAGGAGTTTCAAAATTAAATATTGAATGATACATATGCTACGACAATAAAAGTCTTTTTGTAGGTTAGACTGGAACTTTGCCTGAATCCAAATGCTGATGAAGCCTAAGAGGTGGAGGAGGGCTTACATTTTAAAGAAAAGGAAATAGATATTGGGCTGCACGGTGGCGCAGTGGTTAGCGCTCTTGCCTCACAGCGAGAAGGCCCCGGTTCGACTCCCGGCTGGGACCTTTCTGTGTGGAGTTTGCATGTTCTCCCCGTGCATGCGTGGGTTTTCACCGGGGACTCCGGCTTCCTCCCACCGTCCAAAAACATGCTTCATAGGTTAATTGGTGACTCTAAATTGCCCCTAGGTGTGGATGTGAGAGTGAATGGGTGTGTGATTAGGGTCCTGAGACAGACTGGCGACCTGTCCAGGGTGTACCCCGCCTTCGCCCTTCAGTAGCCTGGTTAGACTCCGGCACCGCCGCGACCCCAAAAGGGAAGAAGCGGTCAAGAAAATGGAAACAGATATTGACTGGCAAAAAACTAAAACAAAACAAAAAAAAAAACACTGCTGAAAACCTGCCAGAGCAAAGCAATGAGGCAGATAATGAATAACTGTGGTTGACAAAGAGACTTCATGCCAAATGTTGAGATCATGCCAAAACTTTTGTAGAGATTAAATCAGATCTCAAATTTTAAGTAGACTGAAGGGTGAATAGTGCATCTGCTTGATAAAACAGTAACCTAAAATAATGTTTTTAGCCAAAAATAAATGCTCTGTGGACTAAAAGAGAAGGTAGACTTGATGGAACTAACGCTTCTTATTAACATAGGATAAAAAAGAACAAAGGATTTTAATCGTTATGAAGACATTTCATGAAAACAGTCAAATATGGTGGCAGTCATGTAGTGGTCTGGGCTGGACCTTGATGATTTCATATATCTGAAAAAAGCCTGAATTCTACCAGAACTTTTTTCAGTGTGACACTATTAATCATATATATACATATATACACATATGTATATATATATATATATATATATATATATATATATATATATATATATATAAAACATTTTGATTGGTTGGACGGATGGATGGATGGATTTCAAAGATGAAATTTTGTGAATGAATTCAAAGTTGAGTCGTTTCCGGGTTACATGATCATATATCATTTACTACCATTAAATGTAATAATAGCCTGCGTGTTTTAAGTCAATTTCTTTAAAAAAAATTGTTCTTACTACAACTCAGTGCAAAATTTTCACAATAAAATGTGTCAAGAACTTCTGAAAAAACACATCAGTTTTACTTCATAGTCTAAAACTAAAAGAAGAATGTTTTCACAAAGTTGTGACTGTGTATTTTACCATCTCATTAGTGATCTAACATCTAAAGAGTCGAGGAGACGAGGATCTTGGATGTGGTGCTGTTGGGCACAAATGAAAGGTAATTTCAGTTCAATCACGGCAGCTCAAAAATGGCAATCCATCAAACTGGTTCAGAACCGGATCAAGCAAATTGCTTTTGGAGCGCCAAAATGTCCCCCATAAACCGGCTTTGAGAAGTTTTATATGCTTGACTTTTTCTTGGTGCACCACTCTCATTTCACAGAGCAATACAATCAAATCCAAAATGATCTTTTGATGCCATTTTCTTGTGTGACCTTGTCAGCAAAAAGCCAGACTGAGACAACATCTGTAACCATAAAGCAGCTGCAGTCCCTGAATCGAGACAACATGAAGCTCCTTTTCAGGGATGTTGTTTTACAACCTGCGATCTAACTCCCAGCTTAATTAAATATCACTCATCTGCATCAATCTTGCTTTTTTCCCGAATCATTCCTCTGCTCCTTTTGCTTCCACAAACATCAGTCGGTCCACAAATTTTCTGTTGCTGTGCTTGCTCGTTCCTTGATCTGCTGCTTATCCTGTGAGCGTTGAAATGCTGGATGAATGGAGCGGATCTGCAGCTGATAATAAAACCTTCAGCTGATGGATTGAGGCTCACTTTAGATAAATGAGCACTAAGTGTGTTTCTAGCAGCGCTGGGAGTAGCTAAAAGTCATTTATCACAGTAACATATTTCTTTTTGTGGTAACCAAGCATTGTAAGGCTTTCCTAATGATTTTTTTTTTACTATTTTATTCATTAGATGTTCAGTAGCTTGAATTTAACAACAGACTAAGTGCTCCAAAATGCAGTTGTTCAAAGCAGCGAGGTCATGAGGCGTTGATGGATAAATCACACCACAAACAAAGTCATCATGACTTCTTTTTATTCTGAGGAATTGCCTGTTGGCCTTTGTAGTTTGGAGGATAAGAGGAGTATCTGAAAAAAGTAAAACAGCTTTTTAATAATCATTAATCGACTGTGAACTAAATATAAAGATTACTAATACAATTTATAATTTATGACTCAATTTTGATGAGACAAAATACATTGCAACATATTTTGAAATTCAACAATTTGTACAATTTATTTGTACTTATATTATATGTTATATTATATATCATAAAAGATTAAAAATGTTATTAATGAACATGTTATTTTCATTGCTAATCTGTTATGGTTTGTTATTCTTTTTGAATTGGCTAACAAAAATTTTGATTTGAAATGTGCGTTTTATCCATCCATCCATTTTCCTCACCCAACATATCCCTGTTAGGGTCATGAAGGGAGCTGGAGCCTGTCCTGTCTACTGTTGTGTGAAGGCAGGGTACACCCTGGACGGGTCTGCAGTCTATAGCAGGGTAGCCTACATGCAAATTTCTAAATGCAGTTAAAATAAGAGTTTCTGTTGCACTTGCACAAACAGTTTTAGAAAGAGAACTAAATTATTAATGTGATTAAAAATATATATATATATACATTAAAAAAAGAAATTGCACACTATAGGGTGCACCGGATAATAAGGTGTACCATCAATGAATGGTCACGCACTAAGGCGCACTGAGCAAAAAAGACAAAATATTCTGATATAAGTCCGTCAGACTTTATTAACAGCATTCACAGTCTCTCGAAAAACTTGTTTTTGACGCTACACGTTAGCTGTTAGCATATCTACAATGCTTTTAACGCCTAACTTTATTTGCAACACGTAAAAAACAAAAATTAGACTGAAACCACTCAAACAATGTTATTTTGTCTATGCTAACATCCGACCTCGTTTGTAACATGCAAAAAAAGCAAACCTACAGTCTGACACTGTCATGCTAGCTGCAATGGGTTAGCATATTCACAAAACCACCCGGCCTTGTAAAAAACAAACTTATACCACCAAAACAATTATTATTGTTACTATGCAAACACTCGACCTTGTTAGGATCACATAAAAATCAGTCTGACAACGCTACATATTAGCCATGTTAGTGTATTAAGAATAACACCCAACCAAAAACTGACAGAGCGCTATACTTGTCAAAATTACTTCAACATCAGTAAAGAAAACAAGAATTAGTCCATATACGTATCTCACTAAAGTGAGTACATCCCTTACATGAAAAGATATAAATAAATATCTGTAGAAATGTATATCTTTAAATGTGAGATGCTGCATATAAAGCTCTAAATAAATAAATAGACATATAAATAAATATGTCTTATAAGTGTCCCTACGTGTCTACATTGTAGAAAATACAGTGATTTTCTTTTTATATTTTGTGAACACTTTCACATTCTCCCCAATACATTCCTAATATTACAATTTGTTTCAGACACATTTGTTTAAATCATGAGGAACTGACATTTTGCATTTGGTTTTGTTTTTTCTCCCAAAACTGAAAACCTACATTTTATTTTTTTGGCCTGAATTTACTAAGGTTAAGGTTGGTCCTCCTGTTGCTCTTCCTGTGATTTCACTTAATAAGAATAAACAATATTCATAAAATATCGACCTTCATTCAAATGGGAAATATTTTGTGGCATATATGTCATTGAGTTTTATTCTTCCAGACAATTCTAAATTAGTGACTTAAATGTAACACATGAATCATGCAACAAAAAATGTTCACACATCAATGAGAAAGTTTAAGATTACGTTTGATCAACATAGACACTAAATCTGCAATGTGTTGCAGTCTAAAAGTCCCAACACGGTTGTATATTCATGTATCTTCTTATGATGTGACACACAAGTGTCATGATTTCAGGATGAACTTTCTGTCTCTCTCACATTAGCATGACATTAAAATTCTGCTGCCTCCGGTTCCCTTCACTCTGATTAAATGGCTCTATCCTGCTGACAGACCAGATTAATCAAGACACTGGAAGCATTAATAACCATGGTGACTGACAATCATTGACTAAAAGAAAAAACTTGTTCTCATAGTCTAATAGTCCACTGTTGACAAATTGTCATTTTCTATGATATTCCGATTAAAATGCCTCCACACACACACAGAGCTGAAGCTACTTGGTTTTTCTAATTAAAAATGTAATGCATTTTAAAGGAGACCTATTATATTTTATGGCTTTTTATGTGATGTTAGATTAAAAAGAACATTAAACAAGCTTGAAGTATTACATCAAAATGCTTAATATTTTTAAAAAGGAATTCTAATGCTTTTGGTTCTGACGTCATAAATGTCGTGGCTGGAGCCTTGGTCCTTGCTTTTGGTTTGGGTTTGGCCAAGAAGTTAGCGGTGATACTTTCTGAGTATGTGCTTCAAAAAGAACTTTACTGTGGTGTGTGCACTTTATGTTGTAATGAAATTCTGGAGGGAGTCCCATAAGCCACTTGGGCTTGAGGTCAGTCTTTGCTCCAGGTTCAATGTAAATCAGGTGATTCTGTCACAGGGAAAAGCGGCTTTGAGCCATAAAGCGACACTTTAAGTTAGTTATGTCACATAATGTCACTCAGTGTCAGAAGCAGTTGATCGCGTCAATGATCAAAGAGTTGCTGTATTTCAAAGAGCTTTTGTTATTTAGGAATTTAGGCCGATAACATCTCTGTTATTAAAGGGTTAAGGACGCACTTCAATGAAAATTATGTTTTTGGGGCATTTTTTCTGTAAAAAAAAGATAGATAACAGAAAATCGAGCTCAAACTTGCTTTTCTGAGTATTTTTCTTTATTCAAATTATCGAGGAGCAGGTGAACAAAATGCCTTTTGAAAAAGTATTTAGTTGTAATGTAGCAACTGTTCTGGGCGGACCACGAGGTCATTGTTCTACCCCAGTCTGATGCATCAACTTGGAGACGTCCTTGAGTTCCTCGTCTTGGCCAGCATCTGGCTCCAAACTGTACGACTGGATAGCTCCAAAATTTCTCTCCATTTTTGTTTCAGCACTCTGCAGAAACTATGTCCTAGAAAACTACACTTTTTACTGGATAAATACGTCATAACTTAAATATCACTGGAAAAACCTAAAAAATAGATCAAAAGAGGATCAGAGTGAGACTTTAAAGAGGGATTCTGGAAGCTTGACCCCAGTTTGGGGGGTGGGGGTGGGGGGGGGGGTCAAAATTAACCAAAATTATGAATTCTGTAGAAGTTAAACTGAGGAAAACCTGGTTGCAGACAGAATGGCGCCCACACACAAAGCAGAAATTCCCCAAGATTTCAGAATCGTAGCACCTTCTATTAAAACTTGTACATGTCAATACACAGAATAGTGTGTATGATCAGATTAAAAGTTTGATTTGTAAACTGTTGAGCCTTTGACACAGGAGTTTTAGCTCCAGTGTTCACATCCCTACGGCCACTGTAACTTAAACCCTCAATGAGATCAACGTGAATCTGCTTTTTCTGTCACCAAGAAAAGTGGCTTTGTGCTTCATATGGATGAAAAGCCACTTTAGAGTGTAGCTTACTGGGGTAAAGTCAGTGTTGAAGGTTTAAAGCTGAAAAACAGAAAAGCTGTTAGGCCTGACACTTAAACTAGTCTTTTGACCAAAAAAACAACATTTTTCAACCAAATTGAGGACTGATGGGATGGGAACTTCCTGTTCAGGACTTATAATGAGTGGGCGCCATCTTGTTGTCTGCAACCAGGTCCTCTTGTAGAAACTGGGCATTTCTTTCATTTTAAGAATCTACTCAGTCTCTCCCGTGAGTAAGCTGAGACCAGTTGGGGTCATCTGCATCAAACACTGCTCCTGCTCTTTGTTTTGTTGATGGTAGGTAAGTCTACACACAGTCCAGCCACAGTCTCATCACTCAGAGAGTTGGATGAAATGTTCATTAATTAGTTGAGAATTTTTAAGTGTACTGTTTTTCTCACATGCATAGCAACTTTTTGTTATTAAACTTATAGTAACTTTTCTGGCTTTCGTTGAGTTCCTTCCTGCTTCTGGATTCTGTCCTGTTAGTCCATCTGTAACAGTAAACACTAGAACTGTGACAGGCAAAGCAGAACCACTGGGGCAATGCAGCTGCAGCCAGTTTGGTTGTTTACAGTAAACCAGATACGTTTAAAGTTTGTTATCCTGGAGGGAGTTTCCCCTCAAGGGTAGAGTGAAATGGGCTTTTGTCCTTGAGAAGCTACAGGACTTTAAAACATTTTGAAACCCACCCAGGGGCCTCATGTGTGAAGGCCTCTTTAGACCCAAAAGTTGAACCACATGGAAATGTGTGCATCTTCATGCTAACGTTGTCCTTTTTTGTTTTGTTTTTAGCAGAAAGTTGTGTGGTCTTTTCTTGGGATTTTATCCTTGAAGGGAAGCCTTTCATGAAGCAAGGCTAGTTCTCAACTAGAGGACAATTGATGGAAATGTTTGTGCATCTTCAAGGAACATGACCACACCTTTATCTCCTGTTCTGAATTTATTGCAAAACAGAGAGCATCAAATGTTGCATTTTCCATGGAGTCTAGTAGAAGCAGGTTCCAGAAGAGAGGAATTTCACCTTGACTACTATCTTAAAAAGTCAGATTTAGCACTAAAAATACATGATTTATGTTTGGATTTAAGGATCTGGTGGATTATGTATTTCCTATTCCTGACAATTGTTACTCTACATTCACCCATTTTGCATGGTGAATTCATGCCCTTCGTCTCTATTTTGAAATGCCACAAATTTGTTTTCAGACACTTGTCCAAAAATGCATTCATAAGCTTGAAGCATGTGGGAGGAGCTACTGTCTAAAGATGTTAACCTCATGGAAGCATTGACTCTAAATCTCATTTTCATTGCACAAAAGACAAAAATTATGCCAAGAGCTGAAATTTATTTATTGTGAAGAGCTTTACAGGAGTATTGGTACACACATTTCCATGTCTGGGTTCATGAAATCATTCAGAGACATTGAGGTTCACCATCTACTGCAGGAGCAACAACTGAATGATGGCCGCTTTCAGCGCTACTTCCATCTCTCTGCGGCCCAGTTTGATGACCTGGTGTCCCGCATTTTTCCGAGGAGAGAAAAACTTCAACTCCTCCATGTGGGTTTTGGACTCCACCTACTGATTACATCATCAACATGTCTCTGGAAAAGCAAAGTCCCTGGTTGGTTGATACAACGTGAATTCTTTACCCAAGTTCAGATATTTGAACTTAAGTGTCAGAATTTTTGCTGTGCCACCTGAAAGGGGCTGATGCCAGACAGACCCCCACACCCCATCAGATGCTTAAATTGCACTGTAAGACTTCTGAAGGACGTTGAGTCAACATTGAAACTGGCCCCCCGATGCATAGATCGTGTTCTATTTGAACACAAATTTAGGGTTCGTTTATGGAAGAAAAAGACAGCTTCAACTTTACTTTGTCTTATTCGGGTTTTCAGAACGCTGTTGGGCGGAGTAAACTCCAGTCAATTTTCTATCCTTTCTTCTTCAGGTTACGAATATAAGCTAAAAATCGGGTTTATATATATATATAAATATATATATATATATATATGTATATACATATATATATATATATATATATATATATATATATATATATATATATATATAT
>NC_050520.1:15951881-15974575 GCF_002922805.2 Oryzias melastigma
TATTTATATTTTCTATTTATATAATTACATTTTATCTTTATATTTTATATATTGAATAAATAATAGATTGACAAATAGTGCTAGATTGCCACCTGTATCCGTTCATGTTACACTGACCCAAAGAGGCTTGTGTGGAGGACATTTATTTAGCTTCAGGTGATCTGAACTCATCCCAGAACAGAGGCAGCTTTCTTCAACCGTTTCTTCGGCCTCTTGGTTATGTAAGATGTCATGTCACACAATGAAACACTGTGGCAAAACAAGGATTTATTTGACAATGCTCTTGATTTGACTCTTTCCGAAGGGACAAAAGCACTCCTGTCTGGAAAAAGTGATAGTAACACAAAGTGAGTTTCTTTCAATCCTACTACAGAGATTTTCTCTCCCATGTTTTTTTTTTTTGGTCAGAAGAGGATTTGACATGTAGCACAGCTGCATACTGTAAAACAGTGTAAAAATAGTCTGTAAAAGTCAAAATAGTACTTTTGACTAAATGTAAAATCCGGATCTTTTTGCCTGAGATTTTGATTATTTTTTAATAAGCACCTATTTTAAAAGGCAAAATAGTGTTTGACAAAACTAAATCTACATGATTCAGTTTAAACATTTTAATAAAAAGGCAAAATATTGCACGGACTCAAAAGGAAATACGTACATAAATAGACATGTAATAAGTGTACAAATAAGGAAGGCACATTAACAAATTGCATTAAAATAATTTTGCTAATGTTTTAGTTTAAAAAATGTGTTATGTCACCTTAAAATGATCAGATAATAAACCTTGAGCCATGTCTGTGCAATAAAAGCAATAAAACAAAAACAAATTAGATGCTGGAGTGAGTTTACCTGGGAGGCTGAGAAGGAATGATTAGATGAAAACAATAATACATTTAGCCTGTAATGAGGCTGGATAAAAATATCTTTAAAGTCACCCAGGATAATTACAATAGAGCTGTGGTATTGACACCAACAGAAAAAGCTGACTGCAAAATCAAAGAAGTTTTAGAAATCAGAGAAACTTTTATGCTTAAAAACAAAAGCATGAAAAGCCACCCTGAATTCCAGTTTTTAATAGCAAAATCTTCACGATTTCCTTTCACAGAATCATATTTGGCTTGAAACATTTATCATTTTCATTCTCCAACAGATGTTTATCACTTTACTCATTTTAGTTGCCCAGGAAGCTCTTAGTTTCACATTATTAGAAGTTGTTGTACCCACTTTCTTTCGGACGTCCTTCATACTCTTCTGATGCTTACTGATCTAGAAAAATTCAAAGTTTTATAAAGTGCATCAAACCAAAGCTCTCGAATCTGTTAAAAAGTAAGTTTATTTCAAAAACATTAACAATTATTTTTTCAGCAAAACCCTTTAAATTTGAAATGTTTTTTGGCAATCTTCAGAGATTTAATAATGAAGAAAATGTCTAAGTGATCTGAGATAGAATTAATTTGTTGCCAGTCTCCAAAATGCACCCAGCACTGATAAAGTCGAGGCTGTTCCTTAACATTTTGTGAGCATGTAAACCTTGGTGTGTCTGTTAATAACAAAAAGCTTTTTTTTTTTCTTTTTTGCTCAGGTAAGTATTATTTTTTCAATTGGTTGCCTGTTTAAATTTAATGACAATTGCACAATGACCTTACATTGCAAACATGATTATCAGTTGCTGCCTTTCCTCTATAAAGTTGCACAAATTGGATTTGCCATGATAAACCCGCCCCTAATTGAAACACAACCATATAAAAAAAATAAAAAAAAACTTGCATTTATCGTACAAACATTTTTATTCTTGGAGGAGGTGGTTTTTGAGGCATATTGACATTGACATATTGTATAAAACTGCAATGTTAACATTTTTTTCAAAATAAATGTGTCACATGACCAACAACTGATACCACGCTTAGCATCACAAGAGGTCCCACTGCATCACAGCTCATCAAACGTTGAGTGTGTCTTGGTGGATCTACAGCTTATCGCATGAGTGGGTTTGTGTTTATTCACATAGTTATGATTTAATGGAAACAGTGTAATTCTGAAATTGTGTTTTTTAGACATTTCTAGAATTATGATAAAGTATTCCGCATTGTTTGTAATGGAAACGTAGCTATTGGGAATGTCTGGTGTTTGAGAAGATATCTCTGCTGCCTCCTTGTTAATAAAATCCAGGTTATAAAAACCCAACAACTATAGAGGTCAATTTATCACAAACATGGAGCCAAATCAGATTGTTGTACTGGGAGTGATAGTTGTGTATCTGTGGGCTGTAAAAATTGTGTGAGCCAACGTGAGTTAATTAAGGCGCTGCTTGTGTTGTTCCAAGCAGATTCATTCATTTGCAGCAGTTGTTTCCAAGCCAGTGCAGATGGAAGAAAAACAAGCAGCAGTTGTGTGGGGGTTCAGTTGGCTGTGTTGCAGGGTCACTGCTGTTTAAAGGTCTCAGAACATCAGCTGGAAGCTCCAACACATCATTGATAATTCAGCTAAGCCTTGAAGAGAGCAGCTTGGTGAAGACAACAAACTCAAAAGACTGGTAATAATGAAAAAATAGCTCAACATGTGTGGATAAGAACGATGAATTGTTGGTGAAAGTATAATAGTTTATGTATGTGATGGAGAGATTAACACCGCAGAAATGTTTAAATATGATTGCCTCTGTTTGCAAGTTTCACCTGAAGAGGCCTGTAGCGTTCAAATCAGTGTGCAGAAGAATCAACGGTAAGCTTTTATACTTTTATCCTTACATCAGCTGAAATATTGAAGTGAAACGGCGTGGAATGAACAAAGGAAGCACACATTGCTCCAAAGTTGTTTTGCAGAGGTTAATGTTTGAGCCATCAGAGCATAAAAACAAAATATCAGTGCTTTTCTGCCTCCTTGGTGCTGTTAAAAGGGCTTCGTAGGCAGTTGGTGCACTCCAAAAAACTCAACAGTATTAGTTCTAGTTCAGCACCCACAATGCAACTGGATAAAATGTTTTCATAACAACCTCACACATTGTTGTTTTGGATAAAAAGGAAGCACATTCATTTTTTTTAATAAAAACAACGTTTTGAACGTTTCTTTTTTTAAAACATTTTTCAAGCACCACAATTGTTCTTTATGTAGCACCTAAAGGTACATCAAAGTAAAAGAAAAATGTAAAATTCTAAGTAAAAAACATGTTTCCTAAAAAAAAATGTTTTCAGTCACTATCTGGTGCACACCAGATAGTGACTGAAAAAATAGCTCTATGAAAATTCACCTATAAAAGTATTTTTTCTAAAAATTGTAGTTAAAAAAATGTTTTCTAAAAATTTAAGTTATTTTTTTCTGGTTACTAACTGGTGCACACCAGTATAGCTGGATAACTCTGATATTACTTGCGGATTTTTATTTTATTTTATTTTTTATATTTTATTTTATTGTATTTATTTATTTATTTATTTGGCTATACTAATGTTAGCTTAGATTTCTGAGGGGCTGCAAGCTAGCGGGGGAGATTGTAAGCAAAGGGATGATGGGAAATTAGCGGAACTACTTCGCCAACAACTCAGGCAAATTTTGACTTTCTGCCACTCTGCAGAAACTATCCCCTAGATAATTACAAGGCTTTTTGATTTTGGATAAAAATGGCAGAATCATAGATAAATAACCACTGGATTTTACAATGGATCAGAATGTTGTCTGCACAGTGAAGCTTGTTTTAACTCAATGGTATTAAAACTACATAAACGTTTCTGACATTTCTTTATAAAAACATTTAAACATTTGACACTATAATAATTGTATTTAAAAACAAAACATGTTTGGAGTCTCCTTTCCTCAAAAATAAGTAATCATTCACACAAGACACTGTTTTGTTCAAGCAGGTACACTTTCACTTTAGCATGTATGTTTGAATAATATACATACAGTAGAAATGATCTACTGCATATAGCGTCAGAGCTTTTATTTTGAAAGCACCTTATGTATGTGTGAGTTTTCTATTTTTTACACTTTTTAATGTGGGTGGTGGGAGATCAAAATTAGCTGTTCTCATGGAAACAACCACTATTTGGAAGCATGCTCTTTTTTGTGTTTGTGCTTTCTAGTAACTTTTTTTGGCATAAAATTCCACAGCTCTAACCGTGATTCATGACAGTCTTTTTTCAGAGTAAATTAAACAGATGCAAATACATAGTGACTGGTGACAATAAATAGAAACAATCAGCACCCAGTAGCATTTCAGGGGATTGTCTGTGTGTGGGGTCAGATCCCCATGTCTTTGGAACTTCAGCATACAGCCTTTTGTGTTTCATTAAGCAGGTTGCGTGGGGGTTGAGGGGTTAATGGACTTGTGTGTGTTTACTCTGTAAAGCACCTCGTGTTACTGTATGAGCAGTACTCTATGAATTAAGTTTTGATTTGACTTTGATTTGTATGCATCTCGTTCATTAATCTAAACAGTTTTGCTCATGCAAAATCAAAGTTTTGCTTTCCTTTTAATTATTTTGAAAAAAAATCCATATTTATTGCCTGTTCTGCACTATTGTTTACACATCGCTCTAAAAACAAGATCAATAGGTTCTGTGTGGTAAATTTTAGCCTACAGCACAAACATATAAATCTGTTGCAGCTTTTAAAGTGAGCAGTGGTACAAAATGAATCATGATGACTTTAATGGAAAAAGGTATTTTGATGATCTTTTGTTTATACTATCAAACATGTGGACGCCTCCGAGGTAAAGTGTTTCAGTCACAGAGAGGAAGCTTCAATGCTGATCCTGGATTTATCATGGTGTTTAGGATAAAGAAATTGTTTTTTTTTTTCACAGCTAATAAAAATAATATCATGGGTAGAAATAATAGCAATAGTAACAGCAGTAATAGTGACAGTAGTAATGGTGATCAAAATAGTAGTAACAGTAAAAGTATAGTAATAGTAAAAGTAGTAATAGTAACAGTAGTAATAGTGACAGTAGTAATAGTGATCAAAATAGTAGTAACAGTAAAAGTAGTAATAGTAACAGTAGTAATAGTAACAGCAGAAATAGTAATAATGATAAGAGGAGTAATAATAGCATTAATAGTGAAAGTAATAGGAGTAGCAGTAGTGATAGTAATAATAGTAACAGTACTAATAGTAGTCATAATAGTTTTAAAGTGTAGTACTAATAGGCTAATTATAGTAGTAATTGTGAAAGTAGTAATAGTAGTTATATTGATAATAATAGTAGTAACTGTGAAAGTAGTAATAGTAACAGTAGTGATAGTAATAGTGATAAGAAGAGTAATAATAGCATTAATAGTGAAAGTAATAGGAGTAGCAGTAGTGTTAGTAATAATAGTAACAGTACTAATAGTTGTCATAATAGTTTTAAAGTGTAGTACTAATAGGCTAATTATAGTAGTAGAAGTAATCGTAAAAGTAGTAATAGTAGTTATATTGATAATAATAGAAGTAGTAATTGTAAAAGTAGTAATAGTACTTATATTGATAATAATTGTAGTTACTGTAAAAGTAGTAATAGTAGAAGCAGTAATAGTAATACAGTGTTCCCCTGTGTATTTGCGTTTCTTTATTCGCTGTTTCTTGTCTTCACAGATTTGTTTTTAGTACTGTGACTCTTCCGCTTCATCACAAAAACTCTGACAACTCAAGACGCTTGAATCAAATGTTTGTGCCCGAAGGCTCTGTACCTCTCCCACTCTTTATGTTGAGCAGTTCTCCAAAGTTCTTTAATAAATGTTTGATAAATGCTTTAATGAAGTGTTTTTTGATGAGTATGGATCGGTAACGGACATCTTCAGCTGCAGGGGTGGGGGGTGAGACGGGGATGGGGAGTTCTCTGTATTTGCGTATTCTGCGTATTCGCTGATGTCTCCAGTCCCGAACCCCCGTGAAAAAGGAGGGATTACTGTGATAATAAAAATAGCGAAAGGCTTCTAGAGTAGCAGATGAAAAAGTCAAATAATGATTTAAACATTTAAATATAATCAGCATTGCTTCATGATATTGATCAAATAATGCAAGAGTACTGTCAAACCAAGGCAAAAGTTAAATTATTACATATTTTAAAATATTAAAATGAGTGGTAAATATCTCTTTCTACATTTTATATCAGTGAAACTCAAATCAAGCAATTGTAAGACCAGTAAAAGAGATTCCCAGAGAAAAGATTGTCAGGTTTTAGGGGCATGACTTCCAGGATAAAGTGAAGGTTAAAGGTCACATTTAAAGCTTCCGTCTGAGCGCAGCTGTAAACAGTCAAAGCATTCAAAGTCATCCCAATAAAACATTCATCCTGCCTGTAATAAAGCATAAATCACTGCGCTGCCTCTAAATATTATTAACTGTGGGATGCTCATTAACTTGGCGCTCTCCGCTGATGCTGGCAGGACACCCAGAAACCCCTTAGATTAATCAGACAAACAAGCATTTCAACGGATTCTTCTGCACCAATGCAGTGATCACACATGTCAGTTCATGATTCAAGAACAAATCAAGATTTTTTTAAATGTAGAGATTATACAATTCAGTGTACATGTCCTTTATTTGTGTTCTGACACATATTTTTCAATGAAAAGACTGTTAACTGGAGCTTTTCTATAAATAATAAATATGTGCAATGATACTATCATAACCCTACTTATCGGTTTTCTGATTCAACAGCAGCAAAAAAAAAATGCAGAGATTAAAAAAAAGATTTAGTGGTCAGCCTGAGAAGCATCAAAAAAGGAGTGATAGGGCTTCAAAATTACAGACTATTTAGTGCTTCAATGCATTGTTTTCTTCTACAGCTGATAAGCATTTTGTAGTCAAACTTAATTGAGAAAAGAAAAGTTACTAAACCCTCCAGTTCCTCAAGGCTGACTCCAGCCCAGCAGACATCAGCTGAGCTGGCAGAGTTTCAAAGTAGGTCAAATTTTCCTCAAACATTTTATAGAAATGCTACAAAGTGGAACACAAGGGAGAACGCACACGCTGATGAATGCATGCCAGTTTGATAGGTGGCTTAACATTTACAGCAGGAGTGTGAGCCCCTCTGAGCGGCTCTTTGATGGATCAGCACTCTGCCTCTATAGCAGCTGAGAAAGCCCCCCCTTCCACACACAAACATGCACACATACAAAACTAACCAGATAAAGGGAAAGCTGATGGCGTAATTGAATAATTTGTTCTGAATACAGTGTGCGATCATAAAAGTTAAAGGTCATATGGGACCCAAGATTTTACTGTTTCAGTTTAAAACGATGCAATTCAGGTGGCATAAATAATTTGAAATTGTCACAAGGTTGATGATTTTTAAACAGCTAAAGTGTTCTGTACTTCCTCTCAGTTTGCAACTTTAACAACATCAAACATGAGTACCAACTCAAAGAGAGAACATGAATCTTAATCAGAAAACATGAAGTGGCAGTACTATACATTTCATGACTAAAGTGCCTTTATTTTCAGAGTTCAAGGAATTAAACTGTAATCTTCAAAACAAATATAGAAAAATCTGCTTTTTCAAAATATCCAACCTTTCTAAATATTATGTGGTAAGACAGCAACACATTGAATTTCTCTGAGAAAACCATCAATAACAGAAATTATCTTTCACTTAAGACAAAAATGCATGTATGGTATAGAATACATCCGTGTTTCATTCTGATGCATCTTGCAGTCGAATAGATCCATGAACATCTTTGTTTTCCACATCTGAGCTGATATCCGGGTCTAAACCTTATGGCTGGATAGCTCTAACATTGGTTGCCATTTTTTTTGTATTGGCAATGTTTAGTTAGGGTTGTTCGGGACCATATGAGAGTGTAAACAATAGGGATGATTGAAAATAAGGGTACGTTTACTCTGCACCAACCATTCTTGACTTAGAAGTGAATTTCTAATGAACTCCTGCTGCTCTGCAGAAAGAATGTCCTAGAAAATTAAAGTTTTTTTTTTATTTTGGCTATAAACAGCACCAACTTCCATCCATCCATTTTCCTGACCGCTTTGTCCCTTTCGGGGTCACGGGGGCGCCGGAGCCTAACCCGGCTACTGAAGGGCGAAGGCGGGGTACACCCTGGACAGGTCGCCAGTCTGTCGCAGGGCCTCAGTCACACACACATACATACACTCCCACATTCACAATTTAGAGTCACCAACTAACCTATGAAGCATGTTTTTGGACGGTGGGAGGAAGCCGGAGTCCCCGGTGAAAACCCACGCATGCACGGGGAGAACATGCAAACTCCACACAGAAAGGTCCCAGCCGGGAGTCGAACCGGGGCCTTCTCGCTGTGAGGCAAGTGCGCAAACCACTGCGCCATTGTGCAGCCCCAGCACCAACTTAATTTAAAAAATCACTGAGAATGCTTTAAAAAAAGACATGAGATGGTTGGAGTGAGACTTTACAGAACACCAACAAGCTTTATGTGATCAATGGGTAATTACAATATGTAGAAATGTGTCATCAAACTTTGACTTAGGTGAGAGAATTAGTCCTTTGATTCTGAATGTAAGCTCAAATCTAAAGCATTTACTCTAAAAGTTAATAATGTTAAATGTCTAAACAGCTAAAATAACACTGCGAGATCAGAGAAAACTCTGGTCACTCCATTTCTATCACCAAACGTACATGGAAGCCCTCTTTGTGTGAAGCAAAAGACAGCAAATTTAAAACCTGTCTGCAAAAATTATCATCAAATATCTGCCCGTGTGTTCAGTCAGTGTTCACTCTATGCAGCACATCACTGCACATTTTAGAACAGCATCCATGTTCAACTTGAAATGAGCAGAAAGAGTGAGATCTTTTTTCTTACTGAAGCATTGCAGCTACATTTCAGCTCAGAAAGTGGCAAAATGACACAACTTAAAAATTAATAGTTTGAGAAAATAATATTTTTATGTTTGGATCTATCCAATGGTTCAACTGCTGCTGGAAGAAACATGAACAGGTTTGTTAACGAGAATGAAACAAATGTTTAAAGAACTTTATTGAACCATGAAAATGAAAACAATAAGGATAGACTGATGAAGGATTGATGGACAGTCAAATTGATAGACAAACAGCTTGAGACAAATCTAAGGTAAAATCTACAAGTGAAAACAAATTGCAGTCATGCAGAAAAAGGCAAAATGACTAAAGATGATTAAAAATATAGACTTAAGTAAATTAAAATAGAAAAATTGGCATCTTTCATTGACCCAAATTCTACCATATATGCCCCTTTTCCTTTTCAGGGTCACAGGCATGCTGGAGCCTATCCTATTTAGTGTTGGCCAGAGGCGAGGTACACCCTGGATACATCAGGGATACAACCACATCCCTCACCACTAACTCTCATTCACACCAAAAGAACAACCAATTAACCAATGAAGCAAGTTTTGGACTGTGCATGAACTCTTGTGTGGCAGGGGTGTCAAGTGTCAATGTTAATTCAATGTACAGACACGATCTGAGGTCTAGCGGCGTGATTTAGACGACGGACGTGATGCATCAACAAATCAGGGACTCAGCTTTGGGCACATGACTTTTTAGGGACTCGATCAAACAATAGTAAAATATGTCTAGTATGGCCGTTCAATACAAGGTTTTTGTCCTGAACTGTCATCTATTTTCTTAACCCACTAGGTTGCTGGAGCCTGTCCTGGTTATTGTTGGGTGAAGGTTTGATACACCCTGGGCAGGTCGTCAGCCTGTCACAGAGCTCATGGAGCTGGAAGGATCGAGCCAGCTTTGCTAGCAAGCTACTAGCATAGCTAGCTCGACGGTCTGCTGCCCAGGCTGCCGGTCCCTCGGCAACCAAGTTGCTATGCTGGCCCGCAGGTGGTTGGCTGCCCAACAGATAGAGAGCCGCTGCAGGTGCCATCATAGATCCTCCAGTTTTGTTTTATTGTTTCCTCTCTCAGGTTAATGTTCAAACTGTGCCACAGACAGACAGAAGCAACATTGAAAACGGCCGTCAGGTGCAGCTCTTGCTGCATGGATGAAGTACACCGCATCGGGAGAGAAAGATCTGGTGTAGTGGGGCAGATTGCTGAAACAATCTTTCACTTGATGATACAAGCACCAAGTTTGGCACAAATGTGCAACATAATCTACTTTTTCCAAAAAGTACGTTATCCAACTTCAAAAATAAAATGGTGGCCAATTTTCTAGAGATCCACCTCTTGGATACCTATCTCCACAGTATTTGCTCCAAAATTCTCGTATAGTAAAGCTATTCTGATGGTCTACTTATCAGACCTTATGATTTTGGATACAACAAATTGAATACAGCATTAAAAAATGTACATAATAAAATGCTATAGTAATTTATAATGAAAATTGTATGCAAAAAAACATTGTCACGACAAAGTTGCCAATCGACGCGTTGTCATATATAAACAAGATCACACCACTCGTGATGTAGTATTTAATCTGCTTACCTGTGAATACTGATCCCAAGGTGTTGCAGTAGCACTAGCATGGCCCCCGACATTCACCAGTGCAGCAACACTTTGTCAACTGCTGGCAAAGCTGATAGTTCTGAAGAGGTTTTAAAATATCATTTTGAAAGGGTTTTCTAAAGTTTAAGACATTTCCGCTTAAGCAACCAGCAAAAGTTAGGATATCCGGTTCCGGCTATAGATTGATTCTGACGTTGTCTTGCGTGTGACCAGAGGTCCATCAAAGAACATCCAGACTTAACCATTCTTTTGCCAGTCCACTCACACATTTATGGAAATACGCCAATTTTCAGCAAGGTAGAAGCTGCCATTTTGAAAACTGGTGGCTATTTTGAAATTGAGGATACACCGCTGGGTGTGATACACAAGAGCATTTGTACTCATGTAGAAATAGTTTTAAAAATTGTGTAGGTTAAAGTTCCATGTCAAGATCATTTACCAGGATTGACAAGTCGGCCATCTTGAAAAATGGCAGCCTTATTGGATTTTTTGCTGGATAACATGCTTTTCTTCTAACATTTACCTCAAATGTCACTGCTGCCACTTTTGGTGCTTGCATCCCCAAGTGAAAGATTCTTATGAAACATGTAGTTAATCTGCCCCACTAAACCCAGACATGGAGACGTGCTTGCTGGCGCCTCTCTAGATCTCTCTAAAACACATAAACAAAGCTACTCGCTCAACATCATCCTTTTTTTCCATGATTTGGCAACGAATGAAGTCCAGAAACATTTTGGAGGTTGCTCCGTGACAGGAGCATCTAGGCATTAAACAGTAAATTTGATCCTCGTCAAAAGAGAGACTACAGACTCAAATATGATGTGAAAGTTGGGGTGTGAATGCAGAATTACTTTTCAAAACAACTGAGCTGCAGCCAAGAAATCCTATCATTCAGACATTAAAGTTTTGAGGAGCACCTGTATTGTGCCTATCAAATGAAAATATTCATGTCATTCTCACCTCAGCTCTATGTTTCATATGGCTTTGAGTATCTTTAAATAATCATTCACATTAGTTGCAATTGATCCAAACTAAATTATACCATCATTTTTTTCAGGCTGTGGAAATTAAAGTTTGCTATCCTCCAAGAAATGAAATAAAGCTGAGTTTATTTGATATTAATTATCCGAAGATTACTCAAGCGGTTGCTTACTTCTGAAAGTATTACAGCAGATTGGTCATTATCCGCTCGAAAGGAGTCGTCATCGTTCTCTAATTCTGCCGAATGATTGGTTTGGATCAACCTCTGATCAAAGAGTCTTATGATATCTGCAGATTACTTTGTCTTTTAATTAAAAATGCCTTCTCCGCATAGTTTCTGCAAGACCTCTCTTTGTTTGATTTCTCTAAAACTCATTAGTAGTGTACATTTCTGCACAAGCTGCAAAATTGTCTCAATTTTGCTGCAAAATGCATCAGATCAATTACTGAGTTAATTACTTTGATTTATTTGGGCCTCTGCACAATTAACTTTAAACACTTTATACATTCACATAGCAGCCAGCTGAATCTGTTGATGACTAAATCTTGACCACAGAGTTGAAGAGACCACATTTTTAGAGTGAAGTCTGTGATAAAAACACAGAAGCAATGTGAATGATTTGCTGATCCAAACTTTTCATTGCAGTTCAGAAGAGGCTCATTAGTTATTCAAGCAATTACACATAAACTTTCTTTTTTAACTTTTGAATTCATTGTGTTAGATCAGAAATATCAGTTATGAGCAAAGAAAATGTTAAGTGTTCATGGAAGGAAAAAAAAACTAAACGTCATCAAGTAAAAGTCAGGATGAAAGAAGTGACACCAACAGAGATGAAATCCTCTTTACATTGAATTAATTTGCCACTAATTGAAAAAAATTATGTATTTTCAAATGCCACAAAATTATGTTGTGGTAAAGACAAGATTTATGAGCAGATAATATAAAAAAATCCCTTTTATTGTCAAATTCACAGTTACCACACATAACAAGAATCGTATAATTTAAACAAAAACGTACTTCATATTTTGTCATTCAGATGTTTCTTTTTATTTGTATTTTCTTCCATCCATCCACCTTACAAACCTGCTAATGCCTTTCAGAGTTTGAGGTTGCTGGAGCCTATCCCATCCACTGTTTGGCAACTGGTTTACCAATCCGTCGCAGGGCCATCCAGACATATACTCAAAGACTGATACAACCTCTAGTAGTCAACCATGGCAATAAATCACAGTACACAAACTCCACTGTATTTCATTTTACAGTGGTAGTACTGTAAAATGAAATACAGTGGTTACTGGTATCCAGCAGCCAGTATAGTTACCAAAAAAGTCCACATGTTGATAAAGATATGAATGCTTATAACTGTATGTATGCAATGACCAGTAGGAGGTGCTGTTTGGTGTTTACAGTAAATTACCGTAACGCCTTTGTACAGTATTTTACTGCCTAAATTGTGGTAAAATACTACGCATTTTACAGAAAAGCGTTATAGTGCACTATGTCCTTGAAATCAAGAGGCTGGCTTTGAGTAGACAAATGCAAAGAGTTCACCTCACATTCAAGTCATTTAGTTGTGTTTTTTTCATCATCTAATAATTGTTTGCCCCCCTAAAAGATTAAATTTCAGGGAGCTCCTCAAACTGCATCCCCACCCTATTACAAACACCAACTCTGACCTTTTCCAAGTCCTCTACCACAATGGGGAGACCAATAAAAAATACATTCAGTTCCAGCTCAATACAGCTAAAGCTCAAATGCTGATGTTTATTTGTTTTCTGACCCCTCCCCTCTTTAATCTCTCAAACAGGCATTATAAGATCACCCTCATGCATCATTGAGAGAATGTGATTAACGGCTTGACATTAACTTTAATAAAGTCAGAGAAGTGTTTGGGGCTTTCCGGGGGGGTAACAGCTGCCCCAGCGAGCTTTTATGAGCAGAGGTGGAAACACAGCAGCAGTAAGTGAAGGTCTGTGTACTGGGCGTGCAGCGTCTGGCCGCAGTTTGATGAGAAAGCTAATTGAATGAGCATTTCTCCCGAGAGTTCATCAAGTGGATACTGGTCTGCTTAATTAAAAAACATGTTGCAATTTTGATAAAGATTAGTTTAAAATTAGATTGTCCCTTGGCACTGCCTGAGCTTCCTAATTATAAGCTTTCTCACCTTGAAGCGTTTGGACGACTGCGGCACGAAGGAAGCAACAAAGATCACATTTAACAAGACAAACCTACTTTGGTTACTTTAGTTAGGCACCCTCACCCTTGTTTTCTGTACGGGTCAACTGTGGCTCCTTCTGCCGCCCACTCACCTGTGGTTCCTACGGTGGCCCTGAAGTACAAATCACCAACGCAAAAACACATCAACACACTTTATAATTATAAAGCAGAATAAATAATAATAAAAAAAAAGTTTTAGTAAACCTAAACACAACTCAAAAAATTAAAACACAATAAAAATGAAATGTTTTTGGAAACAATTTTCAGAAACCAAATGAAATGTTAACGGAGAGAACACATCAAGAAACCAGAAAAGCTGGGTACTGTGGGACATTGTTCATCGGATGATGACGTTTGGCTTTTGACGCTAGAGATTTTTTCAAATGCATCCTCAGTGTCTGCACACTAATAAAAGTTTTATGATCAGTACGGAGGATATCCAGTATCACTTCATACCATTTAGCTTTCTGCTGAAATGATGGACAAACTTCATCATTCAATCAGCGATGTCTCATACTACCAGACTTTTCTGTCTTTTTCTTTTATCTCATTTTTTTTACTTTTTTTTTTTTTTTTACATTTTTGGAAATTACTTTTGATTTCTGATTTTTATTCTTTTTTTTTTTACAAAAAACCTTTTACAAGTTACTTTATATATCTCTTTTATGATTACAGTCATGTTTTGTCTGACTGTCTTGTATGGAGTAGGATGTATGTGTAAATAGGAAGGTAAATAGGTGGGTTAGTTTTCATTTTCCTTTTTTTCCTTTTGTTGTCTGTTTTTAATTGTAAAGCACCTTGTGATGCATTGGATTAATTAATAGTACTTATTTTTGATACAAAATGAGACTGACTGAGTAGTATGCGGACACTAAAGATGCATTTGAAAGAATTCAAACACCAAAACTCAATCATCATCTAATCAGTTATGTCCCATAGTACCTATCTTTTTCAGTTTTTTTTTTTTTTTTTAACAATTAATTCTGATTTCTGTTAATTACTTTTGTTTTATAAAACGTTTCATTTTTACTTTGTTTCATTTTTTTGGAATTTGTGGAAACCATTTGGGTTTCTGGAATTTTGTTTTTATTCCTGAAATTAAATGATCATTTACATTTTTTATCATTTGTTTTGTTTTTTTTAATTGTGATTGTGATCTTTAATATGTTTTTAGGTTGAGGAATTTGTTAAAGTTCCATAACAAAATTCCTCAAAATTATCTGAATTACAATTTCGTAGCTCCTTGATGGGGAAATGAAATGAAAACAAATTGGATCCTTTCATTTTCACAAAGCCTTTTTCTCCAGTTCAAGGTGCTTTACTGAACAGAACCCATTCTGTACTAAATCTAAAGCACACACCAATGTCAGAGAACAAAGCACTCAACTATTGACACAAAATAAAACTGGTGCAAAGTACTTTAAATTATCAATTAAAAAAATGTGTCTAATATTATGTTAAATTCATTTTTTTATTTAATATTATAATTTGCTCTTGTGTTTTCCATTTTTGCAAAATTCTCCTGCTGCTTCAGCTCATGTCCAGCAAGGTTCTTATTTTTCCCTCTGCAGTGGATTTAAAAGCATAAAAGATGAGATGCTGAAGAAGTCGTTTCAGGTCTGAGGTATCAAACCGTCACCACAGATCCTTTCCTATTGCAGCTAAGAATAGAGAGCTCAGTGAATGTGGAATTCCTGGTTCCCCATTACAGAGTCTGCCTGTACTATAAAGGTCTGGAACAGTCCCTGAACAGTTGTCGTTATTTCTAAAATTAGGATCACATTTCTAAATAAAGTCCAGGCGGGAGGTGACATTGTCCTCCTGCCCTAGATTCATTAGTGTCTAATCGAGTTTTTCTCGACTTTCCCAGAACAAAGGACAAACCTCCAAAATCAAAAAGGAAAACGTCAAAATTCATCTTGGTTAGTAAATGTGTTCGATTTAGAGCTAAACTGTAAATTGTGTGCATTTGTACAATCCAAAATTCAAAGAGAAGCTTGTAACACTAAGGAAATTAAGTTCATAGTGTCTGTAATACTCATAACTTTTTTGATTATTTTGTTATCAGACACGTGATTTAAATCCTCCCTGACATGTTTCGACAGAGACGCTCTAAAAGTTTTAAACAGTATTCAATACTGTTTAAATAATATCTCAAATGTTGCATGTTCAGTTTAAACTTTATAAGAGTCTGACTGGATTTGCTAAAGGAATTTTATTTAAATTTGTGACATTGTGGTATAGTAAAAAATCAAAATACAACTAAAAATGTGACTTTATTAAGTTTTTTCTTTTGCACCACCAAGGGGGATTTTTATCACCTCGAACAGTTAAAAAATAAAATAAAACATCATGTTTAGAGTGCTCTAATTTAACACATTATTATTTATTATCATTATTATTTTTTGTAAAAAAAAAAAAATTTAAATTATTTGAAATTAAAATCGTAACAAGATTAAAGTACTGATAATTAATTTAATACTTATTTCTTTCGTGAGTGACTGTGATAAAAATTGGATAATGCCCTTGGAAGTATGCATTATCATAAATAAATGGAATTCGCGGAAGAAACAGTGCGGCACAATCAAGCCTTCGCATCATCTTTTTATTTCTGATAACAGAATGGTTTTATCCCTGAATAGTAAAAAAATAAGATTGAAGCAATCATTGTTTTTTTATGTAATTAATTGATCCCAGTTAACACAAAAATTTGACACTCCTAAAAATTAGCCATGAAAAAAAACTATAGTCAAACATCAGAAATGTGTTCCATACACAGAAAACGACTTCACACATGTGGTGATGCAAGTAAAATGCTTTCAATGACAACTAAATGCATGAATAGATCTTTCAACAAAAGGTCAAAGACGGGGGACAGGAACATGAGCTCCAGATACTGTTGAAAGGGAAAGAGTTTTTTTAAGAGTAAAGCTTACAGTGGAGGGTGAATGCAATAGAAAAAGAGGCTGTCAATCATGTGGTTGCTGTATTTGCAGGTGCTGCGTGTTTTTGACGCCCTCCACAGTAACTGATTCCTTTTGATAGAATAGCCCTGAGCCCCTGTTCATCCCCTCCACAGAATGATGAGTATCTTAAACAGAATCAGCAAATTTCCTCCCACTTGCCTAGAAAACATCAGACTTGAGTACCTTCTTTTATCTGTAAAAAAAGGATCTCCATCTTGTGGATTTATCACAAATGAAGCACATGAGCATCGTGTGTTTTCTTTGCATTTTCTCAGCAGTCGGACTTTCTTTGCCTTTATTCATCGAATACTTGACTTTTCATGTTTTCCATCTTTTTTTATGAAAGTCATAGGAAAGGGATCATGTGATCTGTCTGTGACGCTTTCTTTAGAGTTACACAGACTAAAAAGAATGTTTTATGGTCACACTGTAACTCAGGCATACATCATGTTTCCTCCTGCTCTTCAAAATGAAACTGTCTAATGTGTTGAATGTTGAGCCTCTGTTTTCGGGTTTTTCACATTTGATTCTGGTTTGGTTTCTGTGTAGGTTGGCTGTGGCTCCTCCCACATGGACCCCACCCCCTTTTGCGTTTTACTACAAAAACTACAAGAGCACAGTTTTCATTGGAATAGGTCTTTAATAATTAAATAAATTTCTGTTATGTGGCAACATTTTTCTTGATTTGAGTTTAGGATTTAATGTTAAAGGGATAAAAATAATAAAGCACTAATTCAGTGTTTTGCACCAACAATACAGTACTGGATCTGTTTTTGAGTATCCCACACAGATTGGCTCAAGGATGACTGTGGCACTCCTTGAACTGATTAGAAGACTGTGCCATCTTCTGGTGGGTTGCATGGCGTTTGTGACATAACACACTGCTGCTAGGTTTCCTGTGCACAATCTATCGTGTGGTGATCAACCTATATGTGAGCTTTGTCAATCCACTTAATCTGTTGTCCTGCATTCTATTTCTGTTTTATAGGAAAATCTTGAAACGTAACAATAATAATTTCTATAAAAATCATACAATTTTTTTTTTACACCTACAGTTAAAGTGCACCTATGATGAACTTTGAAGATTACACTCATCTATTTAATGGGATAACTTGCAAAATTTGGCACTGAAATTTATTTTTTCCCACTGTATGTAAATGAATAGCGTAGTTTTCTTAGTGAACAATCTGTCTAACCCCATATTTACTAAGTTTCTGAAGAAACAATCAACAAAAGCTTTTGTTAACTTAATGAAATAAAATTGCAAAATATTTACGTTAATACATTTTATTGCTGTTTTTTCTATTTGCCCCATAATTCAAAAACAAAAAGTTTTTGTTTTTCAACACATTTGTTAAATCTTGTTATGAAACCTTTTCCAAAATTTGGGTAAACTGTGGAAGCAGTAATACCCTTCTGTAATTTGAGAAAATGTGTTTATCTCAATGTTTGTATGGTGGTTTACTGTTTTCATTTTTTTTCTTGCAAACTTCTGTTACCATTGAGAGGCAACAAATGTTAGTGAGTACTTCAACAACAGAAAGTCTGAATTATCAGAGTCAATTAATTTTTAGTGTCCACTGTATTTTTTTCTTTCTATTTCCTGTTTGTCCACATAAACAATGATTTACATGGTCTATTATTATGTTTCTATTGGCTGTGTCTTTTGTTATCTCTGGAGGGATTACCACAAGACTGTGACTCACATTAATAAAGAAATTACTCAAATCATTTGTTGTTTTTTCTCCTCATAGATAAAAATGAATATAAATATTTTGGAAATGTTTTGATTCTAGACCTACATGGTGGTGTAGTGGTCATTATGTGAAGACCCTGGTTCAAATCCCAGCAGGGTTCTTTCTATGTGTGGATGTGTGTGTGTGGATGTGTGTGTGTGGTTGTGATGGATTGCCAAACTCTCCAGGGTGTGTCCCATCCTCAGCCAAAAGTGGCTGAGATAGGCTCCAGCATCACCAATCACCACAACAGGGATTGATTGGATTTATAAAACAGGTGGATGGATTTTAACTCCATCTTTTTTAAAAGCCTTTTTATTATAGTCCATGTATCATTTGTTTTTGTCACTTAATTTCCAGTTTGTTGCTAAAAATCCAAAGTAAGTGTAGAAATCCTGCAACTGAAAATCATGTAAGATTTGTTTAAATTTGGGCTGTTTTGTTCTCAAGATCAAATCTAGGGAAACTTTAAACTGACATAATAACAGAGAAACCCAAGAACACGACAGGATAGTGATTTAAAGAAAATGTAGGTTATTTTTTCAGCAATTGTTTCATATTCAATGAGATGTCTGTGACACTTGCAGCTCTTGATGACATGTTTCAGGGGCTGAGGTTCTCAGGTTCACACTCTGCTGCATGTCTGTAATCACATAGTTCTGCTCGGCTGTTCTGTGTGAATGCCACAGCCCAAACAAGTTCTTACCCTCATAAATAAGCAGCAAATAGAAAAAAATATATTTGTTTAACTTTCATCGCTTTAATCCTTTCGTTGTTTTACTCATTTTAGTTTTGGGTTAGATTTTTTTATACCCTTTAATGATTACACTATCATTTGCTGTTACTTCTCAGTGAAAAGCCCCCTCTGTGTTTTAAAGTTTGTAATTTCAGTTGCTCCAACTCAAACTGGTTCTCTCACAGTCATAAGTGTTTGTTATTTTTCTGTTATGAATAAATCTTTGTCTTGTTTAGTTCTTTTGGTTTAATCGCCCTCTTGGGTTTATTGGTCAAACCTCCTGCATGTAAATTCTCCACAAACTGGAAAGAAGTTCAAACAAACCAGTTCTTGCCTTCCACAACTTCTAAATCAATGTTTGAGTTACTTGTTATTGGTGTGAATTGCTAAAAAAAAAAACCAAAAGTATTTTTCTTGTTTTGATTGATAACTCTGTCCCTGCTTGAGTATATCCAAAAGTTCCATTGAAAACCTTTGCAAAGGCAGGACAAGAAGCAGTTAGCTGGATCTAAAGATAATCAAGGTGGACAAATCTGATCAGCAATGCCTTTTAAAACCTTCCAACCCAAGATGCTAATTCAAATTAAAAGATTTATCTAAACTAAAACAAGTTTATCCTCCTTATTCTTCTGGACGTAGCATTAGAAGATGGTACCCTGTGGTCATAAATGGATGGACAAACATGGTCAGCAGCAGTACTCAGGTAGACTGCTAACTAAATTAATCTGGCATCCCTGCCCTCAGACCCTACTTCTTGGTGAGGAAAAACTCCTAAAAAAACAGCTTCAGGAAAAAATAAGAAACCATAATCAGGATAACCATGATCAATTGGTATTAAGGGGCCAAAGTTTGCCAAGAAAATATCCCCCGCACCGTTACACCACCAGCAGCAGCCTGAACCGTTGATACAAGGAAGGATGGATCCATGTTGTTGATGCCAAAAATCTGACCCTAGCAAACAAATTTTGCAGCAGAAATAGAGACGCCTCAGATCAGACAATGTTTTTCCAATCTTCCATTGTCCCGTTTTGGTGAATCTGTGTGACTTGTAGCCTCAGTTTCCTGTTCTTAGCTGACAGTGGTGATACCTGGTGTGTTCTCCTGCTGCTGTAACCCATCTGCCTGAAGGCTGGACGTGTTGTGCGTTCAGAGATACACTTCTGCAGACTTCCATTGTAACCAGTAGTTATTTGAGTTACTGTTGAAATAAATATAAAAAGAAGATAAATGATATTTAAAGGATGACTAAAAGAGCATAGTAGCTGAATATTATTTCAAAATATAAGAAATAAACAATATATAATAAACCATGCATCTATAAATGAAGATATTTACAATTTCACTGAGTATATGACTTTACAAAGGAGACTGACAGGAACTTGATATTGGGGTACATGTGCAGTTGTTGAATATTAAGGTGCAATAATAATGATCCAGTAATTATAAATAATCCAGATGTGCAAGACTCCTGTTAGCTGTTGAGGAGTCTGATGGCAGAAGGGAAGAAAGAGTTCCAGAGTCTGGTGGTCCTGCATTTCACACTCCTGTACCTCCGGCCCGAGGGAGGGATAGTGAACAGACCTCGTTCGGGGTGGGTGATGATGGAAGCAGCTCTCCTGCGGACCTCTGCAGCGAGGGCAGAGGAGTCCTGGTGATCGTGGATGCAGCCTTCACCACTCTGCGCAGGTGTTTGAGGTCCATGGCAGTAGAGTTGCCTTACCACACTGTTATGCAGCTGGTTAAGATGTACTGAGTTCTGCCATGTGATTGGCTGATTAAAAATTTGCATTAACAAACAGCTGGACAGGTGTGACTAATAAAGTGACCAGTAAGTGCAGATAAATGCTTATATATATATATATATATATATATATATATATATATATATTATTTATTTATTTATTTTTTTTACATAATTTGTTAGATTTTTTTCCTTTTCTTGTAGTCTATTATGTTTGTTATCTTTTCAAAACGTGATGACTTTTGTTGTTATTCTGCTCATCAAGATGGATTTGGTTGGAGGGAAAGAGGAGCAAATGAACAATAAAGAAATTCTACAGAACAATGTAAATCACAGCAAAGCGTTGGGAGAAGTAGACAGGCGAAATAGGAACCATACAGTCTTACCCAACAACACGATGCTGATCCAGCAAAAACCATTCCCGGTGAGGTCAAATGATAAGCCCCAGTGGAAGTGTGAAACATGTCCCTGAACAATTATTGCATAATTCATGAAACTTTGCTTTGTACAGACTGCTGTAAGGGTTTTTCATCACTGTGGCGTTTAAGACAATAAAGCCCTTTTTCATACAAAAGCTTTTGACTGTGAACACTTAAAATGAGTCTTTTGGTCTTATGGGATCTGAATCGTTCAGGATCATGCAGCTTTTGTGTCACCATGGATGAGAGATTCCTTCGTCTGCAAAAAAAGTCAGCTTCTCCAGTGAGGTAGGTAGTGGGAGCATCATGCATTGTCTATTGGGGGATAATTTGGAGTTCATTCATTTAATTCAGTTTTATTTATGTAGCCCAATGACACAACACAGCTGTTTCAATGGGCTTCACACCAGTGATTGTCCAAAAACATAAAATCAGTCATTAAATATAAACAATAGCAGATTGCTGAACTAGCTAAACAGACTAAGCTAAAGTGGTCATTCCTAAATTTAGACCCTCCTTCTCGGTGATGAAAAACTCCTAAAAAAACGTCAGAAACCTTAAAAGAAAAAGAAGAAACCTTAGGGATGTCCACGTGAAGGAGGGATCCTCTCCCAGGACCGACAGGCGGTATACCAGGAATGTTAAAGAAGAATTAGCTTATCTAACTCTACAACTGCATGCTTGAATAGTTACCAGATGGGCTTCATCAAGATGGAGCTAGGGGACAGGTGGGGATGTAAGACGAGCCAGAGGCGAGGTCCACGGCCAAGGATAGGAGCCCAGACGAGCCACCTGGAGTCTCTGGGAAAGAGGGACAACACATGAATCCCACTGCACCAAACAGAGGCATGGAGAACTAAATGAAAAATAAATGCTAACGAATAGAGGAGATAATGAGAGGAGAAGTTGATAAAAATAAAAGACAGAACTCCAGTTCATCCTCCTTCATAACCTGTAGTATCCCTGTTGGGGTCATGGGGGTGCTGGAGCCAAACCAGCTGCTGATGGGCAAAGACAGGGTACATGCAGGTGGTCAGTCTGTTGCAGGACCCCAAACACTCAGATGCACACCTAAGACCAATTAAGAAGCACCAATTCACCTATGAAGCATGGTTTTGGATAGTGAGAGGAAGTGAGAGGAGAAAATGCACACATGCACTGAGAGATCATGCAAACTCCACACAGGAAGGTCCCAGCCGGGATTCAAACCAGAGCCTTCTCACCGTAAAGACCACTGTGTCACTGTGCATTCCTGTTTTGGTGTTTTTGTCACAACAAAATACATTATCTAAGTCAATGGCATGATTTTTTTTTTAGTAACAGAATAAATTAAACGTGGTTCATTTTAAGTAAAATTATCCTGCAACAATACAATTAAAGTAAATTTCTCCAGCCGAATATTCAAAAATATTTTCATAAAAAATAAAAAAAATACTCTCCCAAATATTCCTGAATAAATCCATTAATCAGACAAAAATTACCCTTAGAATATGTGCTTCTTT
>NC_050520.1:15974724-15985687 GCF_002922805.2 Oryzias melastigma
AGAATAAATTAAACTTGGTTCATTTTAAGTAAAATTATCCTGCAACAATACAATTAAAGTAAATTTCTCCAGCCGAATATTCAAAAATATTTTCATACAAAATAAAAAAAATACTCTCCCAAATATTCCTGAATAAATCCATTAATCAAACATAAATTACCCTTAGAATATGTGCTTCTTTTGGAAATTTCTGTTTTCCAATATAGTCACTAAAACAAGTTATGTGAAACTATTAAAAGTTTTTTTTTTTAAGTAAAATGTCTTCATTTGTTTTGTTTTGGCTATAGAAAAAAGTTCTAACATTCAAAATTGAGCATCACTAAAATACCCTAATATAAATTGCATTTTACTACAGTTCTTTTGAAACAATGTAATAATAAAGACTTGGTTAAAACCATTTCTATTACTATATTGAAAGTAAGGATTGAATTCAGTTAAACCTTATAAGCATAAAATAGGTTAATTCTATTTAAACTGAAATTTAATTCAACTTTTTCTTGCTATTTTCTCGGTGCAATAGTTCTTTTTTCTCAGTTCTAGTCAGCATGTTGTCTCAGATCCACCTCGCTGTGGCCATTCATCATGAGGAAATTGAATTGTTCTCTGTGCCAAGATGCTGCAGTGTACAATCAGCCATTAGTTTTCAGCCCAACAGCTGGATGCTGCCATTGCAAATTGCTGTAGACTGCCCTGAAATTGGTCTTTGATTTATTGCTTGTGGGGAACCTGCTGGCTAAGAGGCCGGTCAGCCTCCGGTGGCTGACCGGGGCTAAAACTCACGTCCTAAAAAGAAATGTAAGTCAATGTTTCCTTTCATGCTATGATTTTTTTTTTTATTAAAGAGATGTACTGTGAGTTTTAGAGAAAGGTTGAAGACATGGCACCAAAATAAAGTACCAACAAATGATTTTCAAATTGTTTCTGCAGCAGCAAGAAATGTACTTTCTGAAAATAATTTAGCTTTCCTTTTTGCATATTTCATTTATTTTGTATTGTTTTGTCATTACTTAAAAATTGGAAGTTGGTTTTGTCAGAAAGTCCAAAGATAACTTAAAGTCACACTCCAATCATCAAAATCTCACCTTTGAGCTCGTTTTTCCACCTCTTCCTTCCTTTTTTCCCTTTCTCAACATAAGCCAATGACAACGGCATATAGTTTGTTGACAGCACAAACCATAGCAAAGCAAATGAGAGAACTGACGTCATTGTCATGTGCCCCGTGGAACAGCTAACGCAAACTGAATTATGAGACGCCCTTTGCACGACGAGATGTGAAAACGAAAAAGTAGTTTTCTTTGTTTCTGTCACTTTAATTATGTCACAGAATGAGTGGTGATGATGAAGGAAATGGAAAAGCCGTTCGGAGAATTGCTTTTTCATTTTATTTAAGAGACAAGAAATCTAGAAATATTTTGAAAAAAAAATCTGTTTATCCATTTTTATTTTCAGATTTGATATTTCTGATTGAATTTTGGTACAAATTTACCAGAGAACTTTTTGAAATGAAATATCAAAAAAGATGAAAATGTAGAAGCCGTTTGGAGAGCATTATATTTAAGAGGCAAGTAATGCAGTTACATTGTGAAAATGAAAAAGCGTTTCTGTTTATGCATTTTAGTTTTTAAATTTTATATTTCTAATTGACTTTTGGTAGACATTTACTAAAGAACTTTTAAAAAACAAATTGTCAAATGCCATTTTCCTCATCATCTTTAAAGTTACCGAATGAACAGTGTCGAAGAACAAAAAGAAAAGGCCATTCTGATAATTTATTTTTTATTTAATTTAAGAGACAGGTAATGCAGGTATTGTGAAAATGAAAAGGCATTTCTAGTATTGACTTTTATTTTGAATTATGAGTCACAAATGCATCACAACTGGATCTATTGTAGCGGAGTGGGAAGCTTGTGGCCTGACGATTGTAGTTTGTACGTAAAACAACTGCATTTTTTCGTCTGCTCTTGATTCAAATCAAACTTTATTTGTAGAGCACTTTTCCAACAAACATAAGTTTCTTTTCCAAATTTAAAAATCAAAAGCAAGAAATTTAAAGAAAACTTTAAAACTCATAGAATGTTTATGTGAAACATGACATGTTCTTGTCACCATAGCTATATGTTTTTGTTTTTTTATATTTTTACGTTAAAAGTCTGTGACTGCTTCCTGTGGGCCAGTGCAAACTCAACAACACAGCGTGGCACTCCGGGAAAAAAAGCACAGGTTAGCTCTAGGAGGGGCCGCCGGGTCAGATTTCCAGGGGAGCGCGACTCCTGATTCGCTGAGGGACAGACACAGTTATGAGTCTGCGCAGCTCTACAAGCATCCTCAGCGCACGCGGCCCACAGCTGTACCTCATCCACAGCGTTTGTAAATCGTGGATTTTTTTTGTGGAAACTCCAAGTCTTGCCTTGCCACGACCTCAGCATCCTTCCCAGCTAGTCGAGGGGAGGAAAAAAAGAAAAGAAGCGAAACACGAAAAAGTTTTCCTGTCTCTCGGGAAAAGATAAGTCGGCATGGGTGAAAACGGGGCGTTCGTGTGACCAAAAGAAACAAACGAAGACAGAATGGTTCACACGATAAAAGAATGATAACATAGGCAGCGTGTTGTTTTGTGTGTGAGAGGACGTGCAGGGGAAAAAACGGTGGAAAAGTTTAAAGGAGGGCCAGGCTATGGCGCGGGAGAACGAAGACGCCGGGATGGCTAAAGACGCCCCGAAAACCAAAAAGCAAAGGAAGAACAAAACGAAGGAGACCAAAACCAGGACCGTCCACGCAAACACACTCTACGACTTCGCCAAAGGGGAGGAAAACCCGAACCGACACTATGCAAACAACAGAATCAAGACGACCAAGTACACCGTGCTGTCATTCCTGCCAAAGAACCTCTTTGAACAGTTCCACCGCCTCGCTAACGTCTACTTTGTTTTCATCGCGCTGCTCAACTTCGTCCCGGTTGTCAATACTTTTCTGCCGGAGCTGGCGCTGGCCCCTGTGCTGTTCATCCTGTCCGTCACTGCTATCAAAGACATCTGGGAGGACTACAGGAGACACAGGTCCGACAAGGAGATCAACCACATGGACTGCCTGGTCTACTGCAGGTAAGCTGGGCCTCAGGAGGAGCAGGTGATCGAGAGCAGCTGCAGGCTGTTGTGATGCACATCAGCTGATGCAGGAAAACAACAACAAACAAACTTTTCACAACTACTGACATTTGATTATCCTTTCTTTGGGAATTGTGGAACTTTTCAAAATCTAAGCACGACGAAAACAAAACTATTGTTTTTTTGTTTTTGGTTTTGTGAATGAAGTTTGACTAACAATCATCAGTGCATTTCCAACCTGATGACCCGTTTCTGACTGTTTCTTGTGCTGGGACTGTACTTTACTAATGAAAAGCAGCACTGTCTCCTCATACAGAGCATAATTCACAGGCATCAAAAGGCTCAGTGTTTGCTGGCTCTACAGTTTTTGCCAAGTCTTGGCTTAAGTTTTTGTGTCAGGTTTGGACATTATTACATTTTTATCAGCTGTGGCATTTTTTGTACCAAAGATCTGCACCCCTTAGAGCCTAGACTGGTTTTGATCCCTTGTGATTCCTTGGTTTTTCAGTGTCTTGAACCTAAATTTCACTAAATCTGTTCTTTAAAGTCCCACTTAAATAATCTTTTTTTCTATTTCAAAAGCATACTCAGTTTTTTCTCTTTTAATTATGATGATGTCATTTTCTAGGGCTTATATTCTGCAGAGTGGCAGGAGTTCATTAGAAATTTGCCTCTTAGTTGTCACCGGGATTTTTGTTGTGGAAGTAAGCCTCAACTTATCTCCTGTGATCCCTTTGTTTACACTCCCTCCCACAAAGTACAGACCATTGACTGTATAAAAGAGCTTAACCAAGGGACCCACCCCCCTCATCTTCCAAACAGGAAGTACGCGCCGTCTCAAAGACGCCAAAATCCTGTAAACGTGTACTGAGAAATAAAAAGCTATTACTCAGTCATTATACCAGCTAGAATAACTATTTTTCGTCTTATACCTTTTTTAAAAACATGTTTTAATATTTTTTTTCATTATACATATTTTATATTATAAGTTATAAATTGACCATTCAGATGTCTCAAACACACGTGGTGGCTGCTAGTTCCCACGGCAAACATTCAAAAGGTTTGACAAATTCTCCAGAGCTGGCTTTCAATGGAAGAGATGTCCAGTTCTCTCATACAGTCAATGGTACAGACTCTGGTCCTACAGGACTGGTTTAAAAAAACACAAATTGCGTAAATCACGAATCATTACATCAAATTACATAAATGAATATTTTTTTCTGATGTCTCAAATCTTTTTGTGTGCAGACGGAGTGACAACTAAAATTTTATAACTTCATATTTAGTTTGTAAAATGATAATCTAGAGACACCCCACCAAATAAATAAATTAAAATAAAAGAAAGAAATCACCAGAGTTGTTTGTAAGGACATGATGGCATTGTGCTTAGCTGCATGTCTCCACTTCATCTGCAGAATAGTGTAGCAGACAACTGACTCAGAGAAAGGGGAATTGTTGTGGTTGTCTTCACCACACTCAGGTTTTCCATGTTGGGTTGTTTCACAAAATAGATTTTTAAACTCTTGTGTATTTGAGGCTTCGCTGTTCTTTCATAGAACAATGAATTGGTGTTTATTTTAATCAGAACACATAAGCCACTTGTAACTTGAAATGATCAGGAAGAGACTTGAATAGAAAATTGTTGTGATTTTGCACAGAATCTAAAATGAAGGCTTGTTGGAAGCTTTTTTCTTTCTTATTGGTATGTTTATAGTTTTTAGATTTGTTTAGGCGTCTAAAGTTTGGTGTGTATTAACTGTTTAGTTTGAAATGTTTCATGGAAAGTAACTCAAATAGTACATTCTTGAGGGATTCTTTATGTGTGAGTTTATTTAAGGCCGTGTCACGCTGCCACTATGTATATTTTGCACATTTTCCAAGTATGAAATTTGGGTCTTCCGTGATAGATGCATGAAGTTCGTAATTCATAGTGTTTCTTGCGTTCGTTGAGGGTTTCGGCCAATGGGTCTTTACGTGAATTTGTCTTTGAGCTGTTCAGAATTTTTTGGTCGGTTGAGAATTACACAGTTGGTGTTTATTTTACGTGGTTTCTACGCAATTATCATGTAAATCTTACTTAATTGTTGGTGATTTTTGTGATTATAAGTATGCAAATTTGTGGCTTCCTACTACCGTTCCACATATGTCCATGTACGTCAAACAGACTTTTCACACGTGTACCGCCGATGTATAGATTTAATATTGCATATTATTATTCTTTATCTAATGCTACATTTTCACCAAACATGATATACGCTATGAATACGCATCCACTACACTTCCTTGTTGCACGGCAAATTCGCTGCTCAACGCTAATCCAAGATGTATTCATAAACCCGCCGCATGTGGGAGGAGCTACCGCCAACATTGTCATGACTTAATTCTTTTCTACATAAGGGAAAGCATGGATGATGTTGGTAAAGCAACCTGGGTTTATTTGTTTCTGAGAGTTCTACAAAGGCGCCAACAACCACGTTGCTGTTTATTTGCAACAAATAGTGTTTTAAAACTGATAGACATCTAACTTCTTCCAAGCGAAAACTCTGTCTCAAAACGAGTAGGTAGACACAATAATTTAATTCGGGATGAGCATGAACAGCTACGATCAGGTTCTCCTCTGTTGGTTTCTGACTCCACCCTCTGATTACATTGTCACTGCGTCATTGCCCAAAGCTCCTGATTGGTTGATGTGTTGCAAAAGTACAGATGTTTGAACTCCTCTGGTACGGCCAAATATTTGCTGCTCCGCTCAAAATGTGCTGCTCTCAGGCCGCCGTACCCAACGCTCAATTCCCGCCGCAGGACCTCTGATCACTTCTGTGCATCGATCTAACATTAAAGCTGCCCACCGCTGGTGTGTCAATCTCTTCTGGTGTGAACGCAGCATAATCTCTCTATCTGTACCTGGCAGTCTGTCATGAAGAATACATATTCTAAAAAAAATTTAGTAAATATTTTAAGTATTAAAGTACATTAGTTGAGTTTAGCTGAAATGTGACTTTAAGCTGTAGCAGATTCTGATATGGCATCAAATAGGTTTTATGACCTCCAGTTTTCCCACTATTTCCCAGCATTCCTAGTGGATGTCTCATTTGTTGAACTCTGAGTTCATAAACCCAAACAAAAGAAAAAGCCCAAAATACAGAGCTTATTTCAGCACCAAGCTATCTTTGACCCCCAAGCTGCTTCCTGTTTACAGTGAGCTTCATAGCGAGATCCACATTGCACTTAATAAATGTCATCCTCGCTGTACCATGCTGCTTTCCAGGAACTGGGAAAGCTCTTATTCTCATTTCTTTCCTAGAAAAAAAAAATCTTTTCTGCAGCAGCACTTAATTGTTCGTTTTAATAGAGCAATAAAAGGAAAAATTTGATATCATGACCTTCGTCTATAACTAGCATTAAAATCAAGTTTTAAATAATCAAATATTTGTAAATTTAAACCTTTTGCCATCGAGTGCAGATATAAATTATACATTAAATATATTTTCTTTCATGTTGCTGATATCTTACTTGCACAAACTCCTCTTTGTTGAAAGAAGTCTCATTTCACCTCCGGTTCCCTTAACAGAGCGGAGAAAGGGTATGTGGAGAAGTACTGGAAGGAAGTGCGGGTTGGAGACTTCATCAGGCTGAGGTGTAATGAGATCCTCCCCGCCGACGTCCTACTAATGAGCTCCAGCGACCCAGACCGCCTCTGCCACATCGAAACCGCCACACTGGATGGAGAGACCAACCTCAAACAGAGACAGGTGGTCCGCAGCTTCTTTGACCTGGTGAGAGGGGTTCTCTGTACTTCACATTATCTCCTCTGCCTCATGCTTTGCATCCAGTTGGGATGAAATCAAAATTTAGCTGCTGAGCTAAAGTTGGGCATTGAAAAAAAAAAATATTAACCTATGTGTTACGTTGACAGCATGTTTTCAAAAGAAATGCCCAACATCCTTTTTATGATGTTTTTTAACGTTTTGCTCACTTTCCCTTTAGAAATTAGGGTTGGCTTTGAACTGTATATCAGATTTTTTATTTGTTTATTTTTTTGTAGCAATTCCCTCATTAAAGAAGCAAGTGGCACAATTTTTATTTTTAGTAATAACTATGTTTGTCTGTGCGCAGGACTGCGACTTTGACCCATTAAAGTACAACAGTGTCATTGAGTGTGAAAAGCCCAACAACGACCTGAACAGATTCAGAGGATACATGTAAGTATTGTTTCTTTACAGTGCGGTTTATCATTTCATGATTTCTGAGCTGCCATCTCAAAGTTCCATTTTCCTTTCCCTGCATATATATTTTTCATTTTGGTAATATTTCTGTTTCAGTTTGGAAAATAAGCATCTGTTTTGCAGAAAAAGCTGAGTCACAGTTGTGTCTGTGCCTCTTACTCAGCACTCAGATTAACCAGTTGTGACAGGTTTGGCTCACTGTAACTCGAAGGATCATTTAAATTCAGCTTCATTGAAGTTTTCTGCTGTGCCACTAAGCATTTCAATGATATTTAGGAGTGGAAAGTTTCACTAGCTTGATTTACACAGTTTAATCTTTAAACCATTCAAAAGTTAACCTGCTGAGTCGTTGGATTGTGGACCTGCTGTAGCCCCAAGTCTACTCCTTGATTGTGATTAGGGGTCTAACGGATCACAAAACTCAGAGTTACGGTTCGGGTCATTTTTCGGATCAGCAAAAAGTAAAAAACAGTAAAAAAATAACGAGATAAAAGGCTAAAATTGCTCTTTTGAAACGTTTCAAAACATATATTTGATCAAACATTTCTACAGTACTTCAAAAGCGCAAATATACTCACACATATATTACATCCAAACATTTGCTCATTGAGGCCTATTTATAAAAACAAAATATCTTTGAATTTTGGGCAAAAACAAAAAACTAAATCTCGTCGTTTCTGATGACATTTACATGTCTTGAGACCAAATCTACAAAAATTGGGAGAAAGGAATGCTTGAAAATAGTTATGAAATTACCGAATCTGTCTGCAGTAACCCCAAAAATACAATTTTTTTCTTTTTATTTTTCTTTTTTTTTCGTATTATGGCTGCTGTCATGTTGAAGCCAAATGATGTCAGTAAGCAGTGATTGGTCTAGGTTGGTCAGAGTAATTGTTTCTATGGCAACCACTAGTGCCAATCAGGAGAGAGCGTGTTGGAAGTCCACACCACTTGAAAGCAGGACCAAGAGAATCTGTCAAACATTTGAGGTGGGGCCAGCAGGCACCACATGCTTTTATTGAGTCATCTGATTGGCCAGTTTATAACCTGAATAACTTTTGAGTAAGAAAATATATCATAAAGTAAAATTAAGATTAGCAAGAACGTGTTAAAAAGAGATAACCAGAGCAAGAATGAATATTCTGACAAACAGAATGACTGAGTTATAACTGTTTCTTTTTCAATGGAAGTCTATGGGATTTTGGCTTCTTGGAGCCAGCAGGTACTTCCTATTTGGAATGCCAGGGGGGTGGGGTCACTCAGTCCAGTTGTCATATACACTCAGAGATGGCTCCTCCCTTGACCATTGCTTGAGCAAGACAGAGAAAAAGCACAAATAAGAATCCTGGATAGTGCATCTAGCTAGCTGTGTGGTGTCTAGCACCTAATCCTATTGTTCTTGATAGTCTTTTTTTCTTCAATTTTGTATTTTAGGACAGTTTTTTTTTTTAACTTCATATATGGTTCACTTTTGCGTTTTGCTTTTATTCTCAAGCGAACTACTATTCAATCCACGCCAGAGTTCTGGTGAGCTTTCATTCTTGCCAAACAAAGTAGACCGTGGAACAAATGAACCCCGGTGGGAATCGAATCTGTCAGTGTAATCACAAGTCCTCTTGAAGCTCTTCAAGAACTTTTTTCAAATCTCTGAAACTTTATGTATTTTAAAAACCTCACTTAAAGACATATTTGGTTTTGAAATGAACAAAATGGTACAAAATGTTCCCTTTTTGTGTTAGAAGTTTTTTCCAAAGGCTTAAGTTGGCCTTAAGTCTTCAGCCAGCAAGTGTTCAAGTGTTTTTTTTTTTTTTTAAACTTGAAGGAATTTTCTTCAACTCTTACCAAGCAAGGGGCACGCTGGAAACATAAAACAGGAAACAGTTTTATTGGAGTGGCATTCGCTTTTAGAACATTTCCAGCTCCTCTGGGGAGGAACTTGTTTCTGTTGTAGGCTGGTGAAAGTTTCCATCAAAGAGCCATTGAGTCTGCTAAGTGTAGGCAAAAAGTTTAGGATTATTTGTTTGCATGTGCATACATCTTAGATATATCAAAGTATGGGGTTGAGGTCCAAATGTCAGTTTTTTGTATATCTGTGGGGCAGCAGACTTTGGTGACATGAGTATGAGGATCTCCCTCTGAGCTCACAGTAATCAGCCCGAACAGTTTGCAACTGTGACATGCACTCTTTGCTCAGAAGGAGTCCAGATGCTGCAGGTAATTGGTTGCCAGGTTACGGTGGAGAACAGGGCGCAGGGCCTTGCCCCAGTTGTACTTTATTACGTTACAGCCAGTATCGGTTCAGGCTCCCCTGCTGTGGAAGGGGAGCAGTGTGTGACTCTGAGATTGTTAATTTTCAAACGGTGTGAGCTCTGAAGTTGGCAGATCTGCTCTGAGCTCAGGGGTGCTCTCATTCATCAATACAGGTGGTGAGGTGTCAGAATGCCTGCTGATGAATGTTTTTGTTGGTAAACAGGCTGATAATTGCAGGACTTAACCCTTTAACACCAGAACTTCAGCTCCACTGTTGTCATCCATTCTACCACCATAGCTCTGCAAATGTTAAGCAGCCTTGCGTTGATATGTAACACTGTACAGTAGTGAAACGCTTACGGCCTTACAAAAATCAATCAATACGCAAGGGTACCTAGCTGCAGGTAATATAGCGGATGTAATGGCGGATAGACCTAATGCAGCCGATGGATGTCCAACGGAAGTTGTATTTTATCTAAAGGACGGAAGTCAGAGACCTCGAAAACGGAAGTTGCACTCATGTTATGTTTTTGTTGTTTATGTTAATATTGTTAGTCTTTGTTTTACTTTTATTGTTATTATTTTCTTAACCCTTTGAAATCCTCAGGTGTTCTGTCATGCAGCAGTGAGGTCAGCATAATAACAAGCTCTAAAATAAAATTAAACTTTTTTGAGCATTCTGTGATTAAGATTGTATGGAAATAAATAGAGAATAAGGCATTTATTTGTAGATTTTGGACAAAAGCGATCTTTTAGTTTATTAAGTATGCAGAACATGAATGTTGATGTGTGACAGCTGCAGCACAGAGCAAAGTTCTGTGGGGGCGAAGCAGAACGGATCTCTCTGCTGTTAGAAATCCAACAACGAGGAAACCAATCAATATTTCATTTTGGGATGGGATCAGCATGAATTTTCTAGAATGATGATCACCGCCGTTGTCTAAATATTGCAGAAACTCCGCGGCTCACCACGAAAGTCCCACCCAGCCTATTACGAGAAGCGAGCAGTTCGGAGTGGACAGACACTCCTCCACCTGTGAGATGATTCCAGCCAGGCAGAACACTTGAAATCCAGCTGGATCAAACTTTTACCAAAAACCTCTCTTTTATTATTTACAAACACAATCGGGAAAACAGAATTCCATTAGTAAAATAAAAAATTTAAAGTTGAGAAGTTGGATGGTGAATTAAAACACAACTTCCGTTGGACATTCATGGGCCCAGTCGGGTCTGTCCACCATTACATCTGCCATTTTACTAGCACCTGGGTGCCTCCCCCATTATGTAACACTTAGTAATGGGTTGTGTAACTGTTCAAAGTAGATAAGCAGTTTTTCTCTGTCAGAATTGCCTGATTGACATTGATCGCGTGAACGGTCAAAGATT
>NC_050520.1:15985768-16022973 GCF_002922805.2 Oryzias melastigma
GTTAACGACCCACTCAGATCATTTTTTGATCTATTATACAATTTCTCCCAAAGTGATCTTTTAACTATGTTTATGCAGTTTTTAGCCAAAATCAAAACCCTTTGTCGTTTTCTAGGACATGGTCCAAATCCGAATTCTTCCCCTACCCCTCCAACTGTTGGGGAATTTGAAGCTTTAGTTGTGTTCGAACTTGTATTTTAACCCTTGTGCTATCCTAGGCATGTTTACATTAAAAGTGGGGTCAGCTGGATCCCACAAGATGGCGCACTGAACTATTTTTTTCAATATTTTTTTTAACCTTCACTGATGTCTGTGGCAGACATGAAATCCTGTCCACCTTTGTCATGGCAGGGATCACTCATCAGTGTAAGGGTGGGGTCATCTGGACCCATAAGAGAGCATGAGAGAGTAGGGACTTGAGGCTGGATATCTGAAGCAAAGAATTTTACATTTTTATGTAATATTGAGTTTTTGTTTTAGCACGACTTTTTAAAGGTATGAAACAGATGTTATTCGTTTCTGTATTTCTACGCCCTGAAATGTACCAGCGACCATTGATAACGTCATTAAGTGGTTGTAACATCCGAATTTGAAGACACTGCAATGTCCAAATTACTTCTCTACTCACTATACAGTGCGTTTGCCAGTTTCTAGTGCTTTCCGAATCTACAATTCCAAAATCAAGTGGACCAGAAATTTCCCAGAAATCTTTGCGAAAAACTAGTGTGCATTGATGCTCACCACATTAGCGAATATAGACCACAATGCATTGCGTTTGAACAATTTTTCAGAAAAAAAAAACGTGTTAAGATTTCAGTTTTTAATAAACTGTCAACATTTTTATCATCAGAAATAGACCTTTTTGAAATGTTCTTATTGATCAGGTTTTCACTTTGTGAAATCGGTGACATCACATCCAGCATTTAGAAAAAATAAAGAAAAGTTGTCTGCATAGTGTCCAAATTGCTCTTAAAATCCAGGACCCACACTATATCGTTTCTTAGTAGTTGGGGATTAGGTTGGGAATTGGGACATAGCCACTATTTTTCCACATGTCTCCATTTGGAGGGTAAATGTAGGGTTAGGGAGAAGCCATAGGGGAATCATCAGGAGTTCATTAGAAAATTGCCTCTGAGTTGTGGGCTTAACTCTGTGCACAGAGTAAGCCCACTCCCTTCTGACGGCCTTTTTTTGTCCGCTCCTGATTTACAATTTGAATGGAAAAAATACTTGGAAATGCAATTTTAAACTTAATTTTCTTTACATAATTCCTCCGTCATGAACAAAAATGCCACAAGAACATGTTGCAAACACCAAAAACACATGCTGCATCTGAGCTGTAGATCAGCACATCTAAATGTTGCTCGTCTTTGTTGTTTTCTGTGACACGGGTGTTTTCCATGACTCAGTGATGACATTAAGACTGACCTTAAAAGATCAGCTCCTTCTCTCACCGTATGTCTGACTTTTAGGTAGAAAGGGTAAGTTTACACACCAACGTCTGAGTTTTGTGCACAATTTTTAGAAGAAACTGACCAACTTCAGTCTCACTCTCAACTTGAGTTGAAGATAAATTTGAAAAGATTTTTTGCTGAGCTCTGGTGCTTTATTGCTTGGTTGACGAAGGCGTAATACACTGATGTGGTTCTTCCAATCTGACAGAATTCACCAAAGTGGTAGAAGGGACGCACTTTACAAGGAGAACCTGCTGCTGCGAGGGTGCACCATCCGCAACACGGAGGAGGCCGTGGGAATCGTCATTTACGCAGGTCAGCAGCTCCCATGATATCGGTGGCGTCATGTGCGGCGCTCTCGCTCAGGCCTCTGACTAACACGCTGTGCTTATGCAGGTCATGAGACCAAGGCCATGCTGAACAACAACGGCCCGCGCTACAAGCGCAGCAAACTGGAACGACAGATGAATGTAGATGTGTTCTGGTGCGTCATCATCCTGCTGGTGATGTGCCTGTTTGCCGCTCTAGGTATGTATTCGCTCAAGCTGCAGAGTCGGCTGTATTTCATGCCGGCGCTGCTCAGTCTCCTTGCATTGAAGAGGAGAAAAACTCTCTCTTCGTGGAGTTTGGCTGCTGTTTGTTGGCGTTGACCTTGTGGTGTTCCTGTTGCAGGTCACGGGCTGTGGATGTTTCAGTACGGAGATAAGAGACCCGTGTTTGACGTTCTTAGTCCAGAAGGAACAAACTTATCGCCCATCATGTCTGCCATTTATCTCTTCCTCACTATGATCATTGTCTTTCAGGTATGAAAAAACTCAACTCTAAACAATAGCACCGATAAAGGGGTGATGTATTACCTGGTTTGAATGTTTCTCCTCTGCTGTTCACAGACAGTGGTGTAAATCAAGAAATAGAAGTAGTTTTGCGGCCTTCGGGGTGACTTTATCTCCACCCACAGACGGAAATACAAAAACTGCCTCAAAAAAACACAAAATCACTGCGATTAGTGAACTAAATTTACATTTTTCTTCTTGTCAAGATTTGAAGGAAAAGGTGATAAAAGCTACAACAAAGTTTTGCTTTTGAATCCTGTTTTTATTTTAATTGCTCCAGCTTTAACTCCACCGAACAAACGGTGACTGTGATTCTAAGCAGTTTTAAGTAAACACATGAGGGCAGGAGTTCAGAAGTCTCCTCCTTCCCAAACATCCTCACTTTTCCCAGAACTGACATGTTCCCTGGAAACTTCTCCTTCTACACCTACACCAAAACTACATGGTCACATGAGACAATCAACTTCCAAAATTACAATGTGTTACAGTTATTGGAGACCCTTAAAATGTAATTTTCTAGATCTTACAAAGCTATTTCACAGTCCCACCAGCAGCTGCTTTTATGTAACTTTCTCTATATTCTTGTTCCTAAAGATCATAACTTTTGCTCAGAAATGTTTGTTTTCTTACTAACTTTATTTTAGAAAAGCAAATTAAATATGAGGTCACCAGTGATCAAACCCTAAACCACGTCATTGTAGTGCAGAGCGTCCACCACCTCATCCTCTAATTATTATTTGCCAGGCTAAGTTTAGTTATTTTTAGTTGTTACATAACTCAGTTTGGCTCAAATCTAAAAACAACCAGCTGTAGCAACAGAGAGAAAAGGGAAACTCTCTCCATTCATCTTTTGATCTATTGTAAAAGTGTTCCCAGTGGTCTTTTAATTAGGATTATGCTGTTTTTAACCAAACATGCCTGTGACACTTTCTAGGACATAGTTTCTGCAGAGTGGCAGGAGTTCATCAGAAATGCACCTCTAAGTTGTGGGCGGGACTATTGGTGGAGATCAACCTTGTCCCCACTTCCCATCATCCACCTGTTCACATGCTCCCTCACTAGCTTAAGGCCATGTCACACAGCTACTACATACATTGAGCTAATTTTCCTCATGAGATTTTTGTCTTTTGTGATAAATGTGTGATATGTGTATCTCATTAGTGTTTTTATCTTTTCTTTGCATCCGGCTTTTGTTGTTGTGCGCAGATGTTCGTAGAGGGTTTTAGCCAAAGGTTAAAGTTTGAAATGTGCAAAATTTTTGGTTGAGGATTGCTGAGTTTATGCATATTTTTTGTAGTTTATACATAACTATTATGTAAATCTTACGCAACTGTGCGTTACTGCAAGATGCATACTCAAGTTTGTGGTTTTCCATGACCGTATCAGGTATGTCTAATGGACTTTTCAGGCACGTACCACCGATGTATAACTTTCATATCGCGTATATGGCACACGCATCTCGATAAAACTACGTAACTGACACACAAATTGTTAATTAATTGCTAATAAACAGTTCAATTACCGTATTTTCCGGACTATAAGTCGCGCGATCTTCATAGATTTTCCAAGGGTGCGACTTATACTCAGGAGCGACTTAAATGTTTTTTCTTCTTCATTATGCATTTTTTGACTACTGCGACTTATACTCCGGTGCGACTTATAGTCCGAAAAATACGGTACATGGTTCATGCACGATTTAGGTATTGTGTGACAGGTACATCAATTGGCCGATCTTTCACCCTTCCAGCAGTGTATTCCAATTGGGGGTCTCCCGGTTGGGTAGCGGGCGGGTCTCTCGCAGGGCGGTGTCCGGCGCCTCATGAAAGGCGGGTCACAAGATCAAGACAGAGTGGGTCTATAAACAATCATTGTTTGTAAGTCTTAAACCTGAATTCTGATCCGGGATGACTCGTCTTAACTGTAATGTCTGATTTAGGTTCCACTCAAGTCCACGCCACTAATTTAAAGACACATGTAACTTTTAATAACTCAATGTACAGACGGTCATGTGAGGCGGTAACTCCTCAGCCATGTTTTCCCATCATCCTTTGGGACAAACACAAAGCTGCAGTTGATTGAGTAGGAAAGCAGAGAGCAGGAATGTTCATCCTGCTGAAGCAGACGCTGCTTAAATGTTACTTTCTTCCATTTTCTTGAGTGTTTTTGCACTTTCTAAACATTCAATCAATCTGGATATTTTTGTGACTGCATATTAAAAGTTATTTAACATTTAGCTGTCTTTATGGTCTATTTCTTTCAGGAAGCTGTTTACAGTTCTTACGTCATGTGAACTGTGTTTGCCTTTTTTGTTGTGTTACAGCAAACTGTTAGTGTTTATTTTGTTTCTAAGCTGTTTGTTGTTGATAATCGAGTCAGCTTTGGACCTCCTCATGTTTAAACAGTTCACATTCCTTGACTTTAACTCTAAACATTCACTTGAGCTGTTTCTATCTGTCAGCTTAGCGTAATTTATAAACTGATTTTAAGATTTTTTTTTGCTAATAACTTATTTTTGTTTTCTTTTTTTTGTACTTTCTTCGTCGTTCTTGGTAATGGTTGAAGCTTTTTGATTTCTTCAGTCGCTCGTTCCTCCGGGTTTTAACCAGCTGTTTCTCCTCCTATAGGTGCTGATACCCATCTCCCTTTTTGTGTCAATTGAAATAGTCAAGATCTGCCAGGTGTACTTCATCCATCAGGACACGGATCTGTACGACGAGGAGACGGACTCCCACCTGCAGTGCAGAGCCCTAAACATCACAGAGGATTTGGGCCAGATGCAGTACATCTTCTCTGACAAGACGGGCACGCTGACGGAAAACAAGATGGTGTTCCGGCGCTGCACCGTGGCCGGGGTGGAGTACTCCCATGATGCCAATGGTGTGACACACACACTTAAACGTTTTCCTCTTTAAGGAGACTTTGAGTGCTTGCTGCTTTAGAAGTCTATTTTTAAGGATGTCTCTGTTTGCAGCTAAAAGGATCGCCATGTATCAAGAAATGGATTCTGAGGAGGAGGAGTGCATGTCTCACGGTGGCACGCTGCCCAGGCGGGACAGCGTCGGCAGCCACCAGAGCGCCCGAGTGGTTCTGCGCTCTCACAGCACCAAGTCGCACCGCCGGACCGGCAGCAGGGCGGAGGCCAAGCGCGCCAGCATCCTGTCCAAACACACGGCCTTCAGCAGCCCCATGGTGGGTTTACCTGCACCATCCGAATGATGTCCTCTAATAACGCCCCCTCAATGCTCCCGCAGGAGAAAGACATCACCCCTGACCCACAGCTGCTGGACAAAGTGAACGACTGCAGCAGTCAGCTGGACTTCATGCGCCTCCACAGCCAGCCCGTGTCCCAGCTGCCCTCTGACCTGTCCGACATCTTCGACTTCTTCATCGCTCTCACCGTCTGCAACACCGTGGTGGTGTCCTCCCCCAACCAGCCCCGTCAGAAGGTCAGAACCTTTTACATGTGTCAACTCTGTAATAGATGTTTGTTAGACAGGCGGAGACACCGTATCAATGTCTCTAAGGCCCAATCACGACTTGATCGAAATCAGATGTTGATTGATTGATTGATTTGGTTTATTTCAAGCATAGATCGCGTAAAAAAATACAGGACAAAACGCACAAATATTTCAAAGTCATTACAGAAATAATGAAATGAATTGACTAGAAAATAGAAAACAAACAAAAACAAAGATGTCACATCTGATTAATTAAATATAGCAATTATTAGCTAAAGTCAAGTAGAGTTTGATTGCCTTAATAGGAGTGGGAAGAAGCAAACTTAAATAATCACACCCTTACATAATTACTTCATTCTACATTTTTGTAGATGTTGAGTCCTGATCAGGAATCAGATATATTTTTTTAATTCTCATCATCATGATCAGCGCTATATAGTGCAAGCTTATTCTTACAGATAAAAGCTCTACTAGAAATCTGCATATTAAGAAATTGATATTTTATTGCAGTAAAGTGCAACAGAATGCAGCACTAGTTTGAGCAGGAGATGCACAAAAACAGTAAAGTTGGCAAGAAATTCACAGATTCAGACTTCTGGGCTCAATGACTTTTAATAAAAGTTTTAAGCTGACAGCAAATGTTTGTCTAAATCCAAGCAACGACCTACAAAGCCATTTGTTTCTTTTATTCATGAGAAGTAAAACAGGCTGCCAAGGGATCGTCTACATAGTGCAAGCCCTGGGTAAAAGTAATCAACAATAATGTTGCAAAACCAACCAAAACTTAATCGATGTTAACGTGATCTGAGGTTAGTGATGAATACTTGTCATATTTATGCTACTACAACAACTTTAGAAGAAAATCATCACTGATTTTTAAGAAAATGGAGTCACATCTGATCAAAAATGTTCGATATCTCTGAAGATACTAAAGCTACTGTACTGTTACTAAATTTTTTTCACATAACTAATTAACTATGTTTACTAATTCATTACTAACAATTTTTCCTAGTTGATTGTTGCACCCTTCTTGCTTGTTTGTTCGAACTACTTTTTAACTTTTTTAAATCATTTACTGCAGATTTCTGGTAGAAAACTCAGCATCTTGAATGCTCTGCCGTAGGAAAGACTCTGTTCACTAAATGGGCGTGTATGTGGTTCTGTTAGAACAAAAGAAGTCACATTGTGAGCAGCATAAAAGAGCATCAATGCAGGATCCAAGAATACAAACAGTGCCTCTCCAAAACATCCACCTGAGTTTGTTTTTTCTTATCTTGTTACTCTTTCTTTCTCTCAAAAACATACAGGCAGTTATGCAATTTCCAAAACCTCCCGAATTGTAGAGGAATGTGCCTTTGCACGTAGCTTTCACTGCCTTGCTGGCTGTAACTTTGAAGTGCTGTCTGCTGCCGCTGCTGTGTATCCGCATTTTGTTTTGGCTCTGTGTGAGCAGGGGTGTGGTTGTCCTGTCCAGAGGTGATATCCTCTCCACGCCACATACAGTCTGTACCGGCTGGCTGCTGCGTCCTGCCCTCTGAGATGCAAGTCTGCACTGAGTGTGTGTGTTTTTCCTCTGAGGTTATCTGATCTCACTCTGAATCTGCAGTCGTGATAAAGGCTTTTTTTTATTCTTGCTTTTTGTGTCGTTCTCCTCGGCTTTAGTGCAATTGTTCACATTTCATCATGATGCCCTTGTGGCACACCAACACCTGCAGGATTTATACTTTTGCATCCGTGAGAACTGAGACTCCTCCTATTAGAACTCTGAAGCTTATCCGGTGCTGACATGAAAGACTGCCTTAAACCTTCTGGCCAGAGGAGGCGCTGTCAACCCCTCTGAAGTCCTACAGCTGTTTTAAAGGATTTTCTTTAAGTTCAACCGTTGATTAGAATATACTTACTTCTCATTGGATTTTTCTTTGTTCAGCCTTTTTTGAATGATTATTTGAGCTGCTTTCATGCCACTGAGGGAAAAAACTTCCACCGCTCATGTCTGCTTTGTTCTGAGCGCTGACCAGAATCCCACACACACCGTCCTGCTGATCATCAGTGGAATGCTGGGAACAGTTGGAAGAAAATGTCAAAGAAAAATGTACTCATCTGGGCGAGGCGGCCTATCACAGCCAAACCGACGTTTGAACTGAAATAAGTACAGTATTCCTCCGTTTGTCCCGGGGTTACGTTCTAAAAATAACCCGCAATAGGTGAAATCCACGAGGTAAGAGTACACATGTTTTAAGGCCGTAAAACTCATCGCTACACACTTTATAGACTTTTCTTTGACAGACATGAACATTTTCACACTTTTCTCTCTTCTTCAAACTTCCCAAAGTTCAGTCTTTCATAGAAAAAGAAGTCCAGAACTTTGAAAAGAAAAAAAAAATGATCGAAGATTTACAAAGATTTGGAGAGCTGAAGGCACGACACGAAGGGGATTGATAATGTCTCCGGCCAATCAGGAATAACAGTAATAAAAAAAATATTTCAAATTGGAAAGTGAATTGCAATATTTAACTGAACACCATTCAATTCAATTTCCAGTTCAATTCTTTTTTTTTTTTTTTTTTTTAGTAGCCGATATTTGTCAAATTTCTATTCTAAAAGTGGTTTAACCCAAACAAACAAGTGACTATTATTCGAAACTTTATTTGATACATTGAAAACATAACGTTTTTTTCTTGTAAAAAAAACAAGAAAATTATTTTGAATAAACCAAACTCATGGATATGATAAATTATTCTCGCATTTTCTAATTAAAGAGATATTTAATTAACTTTTATAAAACTATGAATGAAGTGTTTTCCAAAAGTCATTTTTTCTTTTATTGACTTACTTCTTATTCTAACGCAGTTTGATTTTTGTGTTTGTGTCGGAGGATTCAGGAGCCGTCAGGTGTCGGGAATGTTTTACGTCTCCGGGATGGAGAGCAGGGAGGTTTGGGAGTTTATTCTTCCTATCTTTACCAGAAACTGAGACGTAAACACTGGCATTAGTACATGCCTGCACTGTACTGCATAGCAGCTGTTAAATGTACAGCAAGAGTCCAACCTTTTTGCTCTGTTCGTTGCTGAAGTGGTCATGTTTATAGTGTGGGATAAATCTGCCGTACTAGATGTATGAGTCATCGTAAACATTGGAAATGGCAGCTTCGTTCCTGCCAGCGTTTCTCTCTGAGGCTGAAGTTTGCCAACATGACTGACTGCACGTCTTTCTGGAGTTCATTCATCAAAAGCATTCGTTTTATTCTAGTTTAGTGTTTGCTGTTTTGACAGTGATTCCTGCTCAGGTCACATGAGTACGGTTCCCTGTGACAAACCAAGACAAAGGACCGACTGTGTGAAGCTGCTTCAAGACACGGAGAACAAACAGAAAAGCAGCTGGTTGTGATTTGGATTTGAGCTACAAAAAATCAACGTATGAATTTTTGTGATGAGGTTTGAATCTGGAGCCTCCAAAGACGTTGGCTAAGATGCTGATGGTACTGCAGTTTCATGGTACTATGTTCATCTTAAAACGGCTATTTCAGCTGGAAAATACATTTAAAATCCAAATACTTTTAGTTTAATATGACAAATGCTGAAATATTGGATGAGTTTTGAATCATAGGTCAGTTTGTTTTTTTGGGTTTTTTTTCAAGGTGTTTCTGGAAAAATACTTTCAAAGAAATGCAGTTTATCTTAAAAAAGACAGCATCTTCTGTTTTTATTACTTACTGGGATGATGAATGTTTCTGGTCTTCTTTTGTGAAGTTTTTATGAACACATATAAAGTGCCTTTCTCAGAAACAATTATTGAGATTTTCTTTTAAAACAATTCCCTTTATTCTACTTTTTTTATCTTCTTTATTCCCCAATCAATTTGTGACTATATATTCATATGCGTTTATAATTTCTATCATTTTTTTCTACTTTTTCTGGAATAAACCAGCTTCATAATAAAAAAATGTAAGGTGTTTATTTTTAACTTTTTTGTTTACAGATTCTAACAATGCATTGTTTCCCCCTTTGTTTATTGATTGCATTTGTAAGGTATTGCAGTGGATACTTTAAATCAGTGGCCCCCCAATTTTTTTTTCCACCCTCGACCATTTTAAATGGCAGAGAATATTTTAACAGAACAAAATCAGTTTGAAAGGGACGAAGAGGAAGCAGGTTGGAACGGGTGAATGACAGTTTCAGGTGTGATGTGTGACTAAAGAATGTCATAAAGAATGAAATGAACGGTGTAGAAGACTGTGGTGAGAGCAGCCTTGTTGTTGGTTTGGAGACTGATGTAGACCTGGAGGTAGCAGAGATGAAGGTGTGGAGGTTCTCTTTGGGAATTGATCCATAAGAGGAAAAGATTTTGTTGGATGTTTTGGAGATAAATACAGAGAAGCAGATGGAGATGATTTGGACACCATGATAGAAGGAACTAGAGCTGGGCTGATATTTTTTCCGGCTGATACCGATATTTCCACTGAGGCCGATATTTTGCCAATACTGATATTTAAGTGTCTGCAATAACACAAGTTAAGATTTCCTTTTGTTTCTTTATTAGAAATCCACAATCACATTATACTTGACCTTTTTAACATACAGCAAGGGATCTCATAGGATTGAGTATCACTTTAAAACTTTGAGAATATATCTGTTAAGACCATTCACTGACTGTTGGACCTAACTGTAGGTCATCATAAGCTTTCCACTGTCCGAGATCCATTTGGAACGACATGTATCCCTATCAAAAATAAAGTGTACACAAAAACAGAACAATTAATGACTATAACTGTAAACATAAGCTTCCCACTCCCAACTATCTATTAGGAATCCCTGTCAAAAATAAAGTGTGTCTGAAAACAGTAGGAACAATATAGGTACCGATACTATAACTCAAAATTATGCAAATATCGTCTGGAACCGATACAGTAATATATTGCCCATCCCTAGAAGGAACAGTGATGATGGTGAAAGGAGAGAGGTCTAGAGGAAGACCAAAGAGGAGGTTGTAGTGAAGGAGGACATGAGGACAGTTGGTGTGACCAAGCAGAATACAGACGATGAGATTAGGTGGAAACAGATGATTTTCCTAAAGGGAGCAGCTGAAAGATGATCTTTTTTTTTTTTTTTTTTTTAATCTTGGCTCATCCTGTATTTGTCTTGAACACGGAGGAGTATTTTTGGTGCTGAAGTTTCTCACCAGAAGCTTTTTAAACTTCCCTTCTAACAGTGAGTTATGCTTTCTTTCTGTGTGGTACTGAGTGACCCTCAGAGCTGCAGACATGAGACAGTCGGTGCTTCATGTCCAGCTGACGGCTGTTTGTGCTTCTTCAGGTGAGGATGAGGTTCGAGCTGAAGTCCCCAGTGAAGACCATTGAAGACTTCATCAAACGCTTCACTCCCAGCCGCCTGACCTCAGGCTCCAACAACAGCAGCTCCTCCAGCTTGAACCGCTCGTCCAACAAAGGAGGCTCCAGCATGCTGTCGTCCCCGTCTGCAGAGAGCACGCTCACCAAGCTGAACGAAGAGCAGTCCAGCGGCGGGCTGGAGCACGCCTTCAGCCCCGCCCCGCCCTCCTACGATGAAAAAGCCTTCTGCACCCCGGAGGAGGGAGAGCTTCGGTACGAAGCAGAGTCGCCCGACGAGGCTGCGCTTGTTTACGCCGCCAGGGCCTACAAGTGCTCCCTGGTGGGGCGTCTCCCCGACCAGGTGACCGTGGAGCTGCCTCACCTGGGGAAGCTAAACTTTGAGCTGCTGCACACGCTGGGCTTTGATTCCACCAGGAAGCGCATGTCTGTGGTGGTCCGACACCCTCTGACCGATCAGATCACCGTCTATACCAAAGGAGCAGACTCCGTCATCATGGAACTCATCAGACCCCCCAACACAGGTAAACGAGAAACTGTGGCTCCAGCATCACTGCTTTCACAGTTCTTCGAAGGTCATTAGGATCATTTTTTTTTCAAACACAAACAAACAAAAGAGGTAACTCGATACCTAGGTTTCATGAATTTTCTGAGAATATGAATGACACAAAACTTTTTCACTCATGTTTAGTGGTTGGATTAAGCCATTTATTGTCATAACTGAGCACTTTTGAAATCACAATGACAATAAAAACTTTCCAAAATGCATAAATCAAAAGTTTACATACCCTAGTCTTAATATCTTGTATTGTGTTTTGGATTGTTGTCATGTTGAAATGTCCAAGCGCGTACCATGTGCAGCCTCCCAGCTGAAGAGTGACAGTTTTCCTCCAGTATCTTCTGATAATGTGCTGCTTTCATCCTGCCATCAACTTTGACAAAGTTTGCTTTGTCTTTGTAGCTCACACATCCCCAAACCATCATCAATCCGTCTCCGTGTTTCACATTAGGAATAGTGTTTTATCTTTTTCCATCATAGACCATGTTGACTCCTCTCCAAACCGTTTTGGCCAAAAAGTTCAATCTTGGTCTCATCAGTCCAAATGACTTTGGTCCCAGTATTTGGAAGCTTGTCTCAGTGCTGTTTGGCGTATTGCGAGCAGTTTTGTGGGATTTGTGCAAACAAGGTTTTCTTCAGACGACTTGACCTTGCGGACCCTTTTTCTTCATGTGTTTTCTTATTTTACATCTTGAAACATCCACACCACAGTTTTTCAGAGTCCTGGATCACAGCTGAAGTTATTTGTGGGTTTTTCTTTGCATCCATAATTATCATTCTGCCAGTTGGGGCGGAATTTTTTGTGACCAACAACAGAACTCCACACTTTCCATTTCTTGACCAAAGTTTGTGCCCTGCTGACTGACATTCTCAGCTCCTTGGATACCTTCTCATATCCCTTCCTGCTTTGTACAGTTCAGTTACCTTTTCCCATAGATCTTTTGACAGCTTTTTAGCTTTCCCCATGACTCAGGCTCCAGAAATGCGAGTGCAGGACTAAATGAAGAATACAAGGCCCTGTTGGGAGCCCAGAAATTCCAAAACCTTGAATGCACACATTGATTGCAGACAAAAGAATCACAGGTGAGGATGACTTTTTTTTAGCTGTCATTCAAACCGTTTTCTATCGGCTCGTATGCATGTTTTCAGAACAAAATCGTCAGGGCACAGACACTTTTGAAGGAGGTAATTTGGGAAGTTTCTGTTATTAAGATTTAAAAAGGGTAAACAGATTTTATTTTACAATAAATGGCTTCATCCAACCACTAACTATGAATGGAAAAGAAGTCTTGGGTTATTCATATTCTATGAAAAATGACCAAGAAATCATAATTTCTAGGGATGTCCCGATCCGATCACGTGATTTGGGACTCAATCGGAATCGGACTCCTTTGACCGATCAGGATCGGATATTTCATTTATTCTCATTATGATCAGAGCTTTTTATTTCATCTTATCATTCCGGATAAATACTCCACTAGTAGTCTGCATTTGATGAAAAGATCACAAAATGTCATCACCAGAAAACGCAGCAGAAAACGGCAGCAGCTGAAGCAGAAGGCTAACTTGTAAACAAAGCTAGCTAGCTAACTTCTGGGACCAATGACTCTTTTAAAAACGCTTTAAACTGACAGCGAGTGTCTCTATTGGTTTGTCCTAACACAAACAACATTCTCTAAAGGTATTCCAACAGAAAAAGACAGTATTTTTTTCTTTTAATGTGAACCTCTTTGTACTTCAGACAGATAGCCAAACAACAGCTGCTAACTGCTACATGCTAGCACCATGATTTAACTCCTTAGGACCCGAGCTGTCCTTTGATATGCCTGTTTTATTTATCTGACACAGAAATAACAGTTAAAAAAATTAACTACTGTGGTAATAAAACTGAAAATGTGATGTCTTAAGAACTTAAAAAGAAGCACATAATCTTAAAAATAACTAAATAAATAAAACTAATAAATTAAAACTAATAATGACATCAGCTATTCGTGAACACTCATCAAATGTTATGCTAAAACAAAGTCATAATTCAGTTTTAAGAATTTTAAATGAGGTCAGGAATCACATTTGATCAAAAATGTTCAGTAGCTCTAATGATGTTAAAGCTAAAGTCACTAAACTTTCTCACATGACTAATTATCACTTATATAACAAGAAAATAGTATTTTTTTCTAGTTTATATTTGCTGTATTTTTACTTGTTTATTAAAGCTACTTCACATAAGTGTTTTATTTAAGTTTTTAATGATAAAAGAAGGTTATTAAAATATAAATGAGGGACAACACTAATCTGTTTGTTTAATTTGTTTATGTTTTAAATGTCTTATAAAAGTATCGGATTGGGACTCTGTATCGGCAGATACACAAAATCAAATGACTCGGAATCAGATCGGGCCCAACAAAACCTGAGCGGGACATCCCTAATAATTTCATCCATGGTGTGAAAATCAAGAGCACAACTGTGTGTAAAGCTCACAGCTGAAGGCGTCTTAAGGCGCTACACACAAACTAAGAAATATCTAGCTTTTACTGTGTTTTACTGAAACCCTATAAATGACCATTGGATTGAAGTGAAGGTAAACTCTGTGCTGAGCAAACAATGTGACAGTGGAGAGGAAAACCCCATTTAAATAGAAAACCAGGAAGAAACCTCGAGCACAGAAAGACCGACTATCTGCTGTGAGCGGAAGAGCCTCACTGAGCAGTCAAAGATAATAACAGTTAATAGTTTGTTGAACTGAATGAATCTGTGAAGCTGCTTGTATCGTTTCCATCCCAATAGATCCATGCTGCAGATATTTTACACGCCTGCTTACAGGATCTCTTCTGTTCGCCACAAAGCAGCTCAGCTTCACTGAAGCCATTCTCTAGATAAAAGATCCTCCTACACCGACTGGAGAAGTGTTCACCTTAACACTAATGCACGCGTACTTCTTTAAAAAAACTACAAAAAACACAGTTATTATATATTTAAATGACAAAGCAAAAACAATGTTACTCGTTAGAGAAGGGCGGTCCGTTGGGACGGAGCTCACATGAACCCCCACCTCCTACATCCACTTAGTCAATTCAGCAGTTTTAAACGCAGAAAGTTTTTTTTCTTTTCAATTTATAGCAGGTCTGTTCTTTGTCTTTATCGTTGGGTAACAGCAGCTAGTTAGAGTTCAGTCTGAGTTGTTTTTTTTTTCTTTTCACCAGTACCTATAATAACCCTTCTGTTTTGACGGGGGAGTCGTTCAGTGTCGGACTAAGAACAGCACACGAGATGTTTTTGAGAGACAAAAATGCTTCTGTAACGAGATCTAGAGCTGTTACTGTAATCCGCTTGATTACAGTCCAGCTCGTTGTAGGTAAAAGAAGACATTCCTCTTTCTAGAAGTAGTTTTAAAAAGTGCATCATAAATATAAATGCAGCTTTTTACTTGACTTTGCCAAAATTGTGAGCGGTGTGATTGCAGCAGTTTCTCCTCGTCATTCCCATTTGCTTATCAGAAGCTGGTTTTGCTGAGGGATTCACTTGTGCTTAATTGAAAGATCAGTTTTCAATTAATATACAAAATATAAAATATTCGTCTTTAAAACACTCAAAACTTTTTTCTTTTTTTTTTAAATCTTCCAGATTACACCGCTGTCACGCCTGCTTGCTGCAAGAGAGCAATGAGAATGGAGAAACTTTAGTGTTGAGTGTTTACAAGATGTATATTTTCCTTTCGGTTTTTCTTCGGCGTGCCCGATATGGGGTTGTCCAGAGTGGAGTTCTCAGACTCTTTCTATGGGGTCTAGGGTGCCAGTTGTCCCTGCCAAGGCCTCTCTGTGGGGGGGTCACACCTTCACCTGTACGTTCAGAAGCATCATGATCCTTTTTTCAGCTACGTTTGCTGAGCTGCTGGTCAGGACAAAATCGAGATAAAAACCTTCATAACTCTTAAAACTAGGAGTGTAAAAGATCACAGATAATCCGTGATGCATTCAGATCACTAGCCCCGGATCTACTGCGGATCATCTGCTGTTTGGATTTGACTAATTGGGTCACTTTCCATGTAATATTCCAAATTAAACAGTTAAAAACACACCATAGGAGCCTAAGCAAATCTAAAAACTATAAACATACCTGTAAGAAAGAAACAATCTTCCAATAAGGCTTCATTTTAGATTACGTGCATGATCCCAAAAGCTTTCTATTAAAGTGAACGTTTTTTTCCGGACCGTTCCAGGTTACTAGTGGCTGATGTGTTCTGCTGTAGTTTAGTTATCTGTTACACCCCTACCGAAAAGCTTTCTTTCATCTTCCTCAAAGTCCATCTTTCTTCACATAATGAAGTTGAAGGATCTCAAATGGCAAAAAAATATTAATCATGAGAATCGCATGAGACAAAATCGACAATAGTTACTGAAAGAAAGTTCTACTTTATGCAGTAAAATTAACTGTAAAGACTGGAAAACTATTTTAAACTTGTTTCTGATTTATTTAATTTTAGTAAAGTTAAAAGTATTGAAGTGGGAAGACTGTCTGGAACCAAAAATACTCAAAAAAGTTGTTAATTTTTTTAATTATTTCCTTTAACGATGTATGGTGAGCTAGTGTATTTGTTCCTGCCAGGATGCACTAATATATTACTGAGCTTTAATGTCTGGCAGTGGATGTTGGCGGATTCATGTCTAATAAGTGACCCTTTAAAGCAATTCTGTGCCACAAACACTTCAGCCAAACTCCTCTATGAATAGCAAAACATTTAGTTTGGTGATCATGATGCCTGGTTAGTTCAATTTCCTGGAAAATCTTTTGATCAGCCTCCAGTTTGGTGTGGACGCCTCTGATGGAGACATGAGTGTTCGCGGTGCGACCAGGCGGGACGACAGATGGCTTTCATGAGCCTGATGAAGGATGCTTTGGCAGTGTGCTACTTAAAGGCTGCAGCTCTCATTAAATTCAAATGCTTCATATATTTTTCTCTCCAAGGCAACTCCAAAGGCCGACGGCAGAAAAAAATCCTCTGCAGGACTCAAAACTACCTGAACCTGTACGCTGCAGACGGCCTGCGCACCCTGTGCATTGCAAAAAAGGTGAGAAAGCAGAACCTCTGTGAAGCTGTGAAGATCTAACAACTGCCCTCCCTTATTGAGGCGCCTTGGAGGTGAGAAGAGGCTGCTTCTCAGCAGGTTGTGTTTGTAGCTCAGCGCAGATGATGGCGGGGAGCAACCCTTTCCAAAAGTGACATTCCTGGTGACTCAGCTGCAGCCCGCACCGCTTCCTTTCCCAGGTTGATAATTTATGCCAGCACAGGCTGGGCTTGTTAGGTTTCTGCTGGTGCGGGGCCGTGCTCAGTGCCAAGTGATAAAACACCTTGTCAGGGTCTCACCCTCTCTGCTGTTCAGACCCCCCGTCTGGAGTAATCAAACATATTAACCGGGACATGTCAGTGCAAACTTCTGCTTTTATTCGACAGGTTTTGAGCAAAGAGGAATATGCACGCTGGCTGCAGCATCACTTGGAGGCAGAGACGGCCATCCAGAGGCGGGAGGAGCTGCTCTTTGAGTCGGCCTTGAGGCTGGAAACAAACCTCCATCTTTTAGGTAATTCTCAGGCTTTATTCTGACGTTTTAAGTGTTCGAAAAGGCTTCATGATGATATAGAGTTCACTCTCTCCAACAGGAGCGACTGGCATCGAGGACCGGCTGCAGGACGGCGTGCCGGAGACTATAGCTTCACTTCGCAAAGCCGGTTTGCAGATATGGGTGCTGACAGGTGACAAGCAGGAAACGGCGGTCAACATCGCATACGCCTGCAAGCTGCTGGACCCCGAGGAGGAGCTCCTGACGCTGAACGCCGACTCTAAGGTGAGCAGACGCATCTGCACTGCAGCTTGTGAGCGCCGTCAGTTTGACAGCCACAAATACCCCTGATGTCATTAGCCCCACGCGGTTCCAAATGAAAGATCTCAGATTGCTTCTGTTATTTTTAATCTTTCAATTTACTGTGAATAAATTAGCAGCATTCTCGCAAAAGTTTCTAACCAATTTGAACCACTTCAAGATAATAAAAAGGAAGTGTCACTGTGTAAGAACAGATTCAGCAAAAATAAAAAGAATCATTTAACAGATATACTCACTTTGCTAGTACCGGGTTGGACCCTCTTTTGCCTTCATACCTACCTTAATTATTGGTGGCATAGATTAAAGAAGAGAAGATCAGAGAGTTTGGTCCATAAATATACAATTTAATATATAAAAAAATGCCAAAAGACCTCAATGTTTCTAATTTTCATATAAGATTCTACTGATGGAGTCACAATATATGTTTACTCTAGTCTGTTTTTGTTTACCTTTATCTGAAGTAATCTGAATTTATCAACTCATATGCAGAACAACTACAGAAAGTTTATTAAAAATACATAAAAAAAAATGTGTATAATACCACATTCCAGACTTTGAAGACATCCGTTTTGTAGAAAAAGCACAACTCCAAATGTTCTTAATAGAAAAAAAAAACTTCTGTTTCTGAAAGACCTTAAGCATACTTTTTAAAATTAGATTGCTTCAGCAAACATGTCAGCATAAATATTAAAAAATTCTGTCTACAAAAAGTAAAAGCAGTTTGCAGCAAATCTAATGTTAGTTTTTGCACAAAAGATAAAATATTCCAGAGATTTGTTTTTTTTGAAGCATTTGGAAACCTTGTCATTAAAATCTGGACCAATTTAACTTATTAAAATGCAACAAAAAAAACATTCAGATTAAATTTGAAATTAAAGTTGTAATTTATTTCTTTAATAATCAGTTTCTGCTTAAGTTTAAATGAAGCAGCTGGAAGGATATGAGGTTTTTATATTTGGTGTTTTTAAATAAAGTTTTTCCAAGTTCCCTACATTCAAAAGTTAAAACCTTTATTACTCTGTTCTGTTGTGCCAAAGTTTCTATGAATAAGTATTTAAAAATCTTTTGCTTGTCTGATATTTGTGACGCTGACCCACATCTTACTCCCCCCGACTGCTGTTCCTCTAAACCAGGAGGCCTGCAAGCTGCTGTTGGAGGAGAGTTTACACTACATCCAGGCCAAGTTCCTCTGCAGCTCTGGAGACGCATCCGCTAAAGACTTGCACGCCAACGTCTCCTCCTTTGAGATTTATCCTCCCGCGCCTCCGTCCTCCCACGGTGCCTCCTTCTCCGTTCATCAGCTGGGCCTGGTAATCGACGGGCGGACTCTGGCCTACGCTCTAGACACCAGCCTGGAGGATAAGTTTCTGGCCGTCGCTCGGAGCTGCCGCTCCGTGCTGTGCTGTCGCTCAACGCCGCTGCAGAAGAGCATGGTGGTCAAACTGGTGCGGAACAAACTGAAGGTCATGACCCTGGCCATAGGTAAGCATCAACTCTGACACATGTAACACTCAGGCACGCTGGAACTAATTTTGTCTGTGTTTTTATCATTTAAAATTTGATTATGGATGAAACAAAAAAAAAAAAAACTTTCTGGGTTGATGAGAATACCCTGAAAACAGGAACCGCCATGACCACTTCCTCTAATCACATGGATCTGGAGTTTCTCTCCTCTTCTTAAAATCATATTCAGGGAACCTTTACCTCCAAAATTTTCCATGTACAAATATGTCTGTAAAAACAGAAATGTTCTCTAAAAAATCTCTAAACAATGTCAGTTTTTGAGATGAAACAGCCAAAAGTTGTGCATGCGTGAATTGTATTTTTTTTATTTCATAATTTTGTACTTATGCACAAAATGTATGAGTTAAAAATCAAGAATATGCACACACAAATCAGTGTCAGTCGATTTTTCTCCATATAGCTTGGTGCTTTCACACAGCATCCTAAAAAGAAACTCCTCCTTCTTGTTCTTTTCTTACTTCATGATGGCTTTCCTTGAGAACCAGACATTGTTTTCTGAAGGCAGCTCTGCATCAACACATTCATTTTTTGTTTTTCTTTACACGTAGCAACATTTGGTAACATAAGTAACAAGAGCTTTTATGAATATATAGGATGAATCACAGAAGAGCCTCGCGCGTGGAGCTGGTGCGGAGCGGTCCGTCACACGGAGCACAACATGAACCGAGTATGAAAGGATTTGTGATCCTTTCAGTTTTATGTATAATTGTTTATTTGTATTGAATCCTTTCTGTTAGTAGGAAAACAGACAGTTTGATGTAAGGGGCAAAAAGAAAACATACTAGGCCTTAAAATACCTTTAATTCATTGTTGAAAAAAAATAATAAAAATTGAGACTTTAAAACTGACTCGAATCGTGGCTTTACTGAATCGTTACATCACTAGAGTCAGGTGATCTCTACCCATCCAAGACTTGTCCTCCTGACATGTTCATCATGGAGGGGATGCTTCGCTTCAGGAAGCAGCCTGTGTCCATGCAAACACACTGCATGTGATTTACAGCAGCTGACAAGTACGCACTACGGTCCTCCATCCATCACACGCCACACTGACAGAAGGAGAGGCAAAGTCACGCCTATCTCAGTGTGACGGCAGGAAGTGTAAAAAAAAAAAACCTGGTGAGGGAAGTTTTTAGGAGAGTGAGACCAGGATCATCAGTTTTTTTTAGTGAGCTAAAACACTTCAAGCTAAAAGAAAATCCAAATGTTCTGATGCAGTGAAGCTCAGTTTCTCCTGCTGTGACATCAGGAGGAGTCGACGTGAACATTACAGTGGAGACGGACGCACATTCATCAAACACTGCACAGATCGGCTGCCACGGCTCACATGAAAACCGACTTATTTTTAGCCGTTACCCGCCGTGGCCTGATCGCCACATAACAGAGGTGACACAGAGATGTCCATGACTTCTGGCGCTCTCTCCTGTTTGCCATTTGTTTGTTCCTGCTCCCAGGAGAACCCCTTTGTGCAAGCAAAGCGTTTTTCTGTCTCCTTGTGGTCCGTTTGCAGCAGCATGGAGAAAACGCTGCCTTCTAGAAGAGTCAAACTTCTACTGATTCACAATAGAAAAATACAATTATCACTGGATTGATTTTATTTTATTTATTTATTTATTTTTCCTTTTTAATTTTCCTTATCAAGTGAAGTATTTAAGTCCCACTACAACCATAATTTGATCTGTTCTCAAAGTGTTCTCAGTGGTCTTTTAATTATAATTAAACTGTATATGAGAACTGCACTGAGTGAGTGTGACGTCATCCATAGAAATTACTTCCAGCTCCAATAGATTAACCCTAGAGCACCATCGCCAGGTGATTTTCACTCGAGCAAAAGTATTATTTACATGATTTTCAATATTTTTGCATTTTTCTGAGTGTCATTGTTCCCTTAGTAAAGCTCACGAGTCCCAGGAAGGCCAAGTCTCCAGCATCAGGAATTAGAATTTTTTTTTTTATTCTCAAATTCCCAATTTTCATTAATTTTCATGCATGGTTTTAGGATCTTCCTATGTTTTTATTTTCCTTTTTGTTACATATACCACAGTTAAAAAAATAAATAATAATAATCATGTTTTGTCATATTTTGATCTATTTTTCATGAGAAATACTTTTAATTGGTTTAATAGTATTTTATCGGGTAAAAATTACGCGGGAAAAGTGATGGTGCAACTTTTTAAAGTGAAAGAGTTGTAGAGTTAAGTCAGTTCATTCGCTGTTTTTTTTTATTTTTTTTTTCCTGGTAAAACAGACGTCGCCATGTTGGAACCAGAAATCGTCAACCAATGATTGGTCCGAGTTGTTCTGAGTCAACTCTGGCCAATCAGAGAGCTTGCTGGAAGTCCACACCCCTTCTACTTGAGAGCAGACTCCGGAGAATCTGTCAATCAAATGTTTTGAGCGTTTGACCACATACTTTTAGTGAGGCATCTGATTGGTCAGTTTATAACTTGAATAAGTAAAAAAAAAAATCAAGAAAAAATAGGATTTTCAAGAACATGTTGGAGAAAAAACTATCAGAGCAAGAATGGTTATTCTGACAAGTAGAATGACTGAGGAATGTGGCTGTGTATTTCTCTATAGAAGACCATAGAATTTTGGTTTCTTGGAGCCACAGAGTACTTCCTGTTTAGAACGTGAGGGGAGGGGTTACTCAGTCCAGTTCTCATATACAGTCGGCTGGAGGTCAAAGTGAAGAATTCTGATCTCCATCCCAAGCTGAACAAAAGTCATCTTACTTTCTCTTCCTCTGCTCTCCATCTATCAGATATTTTCCATTATATGGCTCAAACTTACATCAACAAAATCTAATCTTGTAAAAATATTATAATGAGAGTTCCAAGCAGTTAGATAACAACCGTAGAGTGTCAGCTGCATAAAGGCGACACTCCTCAGATGATTCTCCTCACTTTTAGTCTTTCTCCTCATGACTCCCAGGGGATGGAGCCAACGATGTGAGCATGATCCAGGTCGCCGATGTGGGGGTGGGGATTTCCGGTCAAGAGGGTATGCAGGTGAGTGTGGGCGGGGCTTGGCAACATTTTTTTTACCTTGTAATAACGGTGTGATGGAATATAATGTAAAAGGCAAGATGAATGTTTTTTTTTTAATGACCTGCTGAGTCAGGCTGGTCCTCCAGAGAAAGCAGCACCTTTAATTCATACTTCAGGGCCACCTTTGCTTTCTCGTTAAAGTGAAGCTGGTTCCTCTCACGCGAGCAGCCGGCGGGGGAAATGAAAAAGTGGGTTGTCCTTCATCCCCCTTGTGTTAATTTTCTCATGGCGTGCTGTTCCAGAACGATGAGCTCTCATAGGGATGATGGAGATTCCCAATTAACTTCCTGCAGAGGCTTCAGTGACACTCTGCTGTACAGCACATCTGTAAGCCATCTTTAATGGAGCTGCGTGATGAAACCCTGTTAATCAAATGTGCTCTTAATGAGACCGCCGCCTATCCTTGGGAATCTGCTGCTGCTAACGTGCACATTTCTGCACAGCTCTGCAACCGCTGCACTTTGATTAACACTCCCACTAAGTCTGCACTCCCAACATTATTGAACGGACCGATATATTAAAGCGAAGGTGAACAAGCTGCCTGCAGTTATTTCTCTGGCAGAGAAAAATATGCTAGGAGTTGTCATAAAGTGTTAGTTTAAACTGGAGGTGGTAGAGATGTTGATGGATGAGACTGACGGAGGTCTGCAGCGACACCAGGGAAGCCCAAACTGCTAATCCCTTAAACTCCCACTCCAATCATCTTTTGATCCATTTTCAAGGTATTCCTAGTGGTCTTTTAATAGGCCGTTTCTTGCCAAAATCAGCAAAAAAGTGTCATTTTTTAGGACATAGTGTCTGCGGAGGGGCAGCAATTCACAAGAAATTTTACTCTAAATTGTGGGCGTAAAGTAAGGCCGCCTCCACTTCCCATCATCCATGTGTTTACATGCTCTCTCATTAGCTTACAGCCCTTCATACCCCCAACCTAACGTTAGTGGTGCAACAAAAGTGTTGACCAACACAGGAGCTAAGCAGACGTACAGTTTTGATCCAGATCCCAGCTCAGACGAGGACAATGGAGACATACATGGATCTACACTCACTGGTCACTTTAGTAGGCACACCTGTCCAACTGCTCGTTAACACACATTTCTAATCGTCCAATCACATAGCAGCAACTGGCTGCATTTATGCATGTAGACATGGTCAAGATGCTCAAACTGAGCATCAGAATGAAGTGACTTTGATAGTAGCATGGCTGCTGGTGCCAGACTGTCTGGTCTGTGTATTTCAGAAACTTTAGACCCTCAACTGTCTCTAGGGTTTGCAGAAATGGTCAGAAAAAGAGAAATTATCCAGCGAGCAGCAGTTCTGTGGGTGGAAATGTGTTGCTGATATCAGAGGTCAGATAATGACCAGACTGGTTTAAGCTGATAGAAAGACAGCAGGAACTAACCGCTGGTTACAACTGAGGTCTACAGAGTTGACCTCACGCACAACATGTCCAACCTTTAGACAGATGGACTACAACAGCAGAAGAATCACTCCCATCAGCTAAGAACAGGAACCTGAAACTACAATTTGCACAAACTGGACAATAGAAGATCAGAAAAACATTGTCTGGTCTGATGAGTCACCATTTCTGCTGCCACATTCAGATGGATGGGTCTGAATTTAGCATCAACAACGTGAAAGCATGGATCCATCCTGCTTTGTACTAGTGGTTCAGGCTGGTGGTGGTGGTATAATGGTGAGGGGGATCTTTCTTATCACACTTTGAGTCCTTAGTACCAGTTGAGCATTGTTACAACACCACAGCCAAAGTATTGTTGCTGATCATGTCCAGTAGGGCTGTGGATCGTTGCTTAGGTGGCGATCCGATTCACGAATCGAACCACAATTCTTACTTTTTACTATAATGTTTATTACTATGTGTATGCCTATTTACTAGATGGATGAAAAATTGAAATTATTTGGATTTAATCATTATTTATACCTTTTATTTAGAACAGGAGATCAGAATCAACAAAACTTAAAAAAAAAACAAAGATTCAGATAGAAATAAATTTTGTTTGTCATTTTAAACGTTTTTGTCAATCTTCTGGTTCAGCAGTAACATAAATAACATAAAAGGAATCAGCTGATTCACGTTGATCACATCCGCCTTTCAGCAGTACGAGGCTGTTTCTTCAGAATAAGCTGGAGTTTCGTTTATTGCGTCAAATGTTAAAGAGTTATCATAACCAAAAGAATGTAAACACTAGAGCTAAAGCTCCGGTGTTAAAGCTAATTCATTTTTTCAGAAGTTATGTCTGTGAGCGGAACTTCAGTCTCAGTTTTTGAACGGAAAAAAGCTCTTGCTGGTTTTACTTTGAAAACCGGAAGCTTCACCGTCATGAAGATGTGTTTGTGGCAAAGAGGCTGAGATGTTTGGATCCATATGCAAATGGTTTAATGGACAAGGGCAAGACATAAGTATGGTCAGAGTCCAGGCGTGGTTCGAGGCAGGAGGCAGGCAGGAAACCGAGGAGACAAGGCAGAGATCACAACCAGGAGATAACGTAAATAGAAACGCTCAGAGACCTATGCAGGGCAGTACAAGACTTCACACTGAGGTGGTGACTGCAGGCAGACTATATACACTGGTAGTGATGAGGTGGATTGGAAACAGCTGAGGAGATTTGGCTGAGTGTAGAGAGGGGGTGCAGGGTCAATACTAAGGTGAGGGCTCCCTCTGGTGGTCATACGGGGAGCTAGATGGGGAAACGCTGACAGTGTTGACTTCCAGTGGCAGAACCGCTGCTCCTTCGGCTTTGTTTTAGTTCGTAAACTTAAAATCCTACATTAATCTTCATTTCAGAGCAAACATACATCCTCCCTAGATGATATTATGATTATATTTTACTAAAATTTACTACATTTATAAAGATCGCAAATCGGCAATCTTGGACGTCGCGAATATCCATACTCAAATTTTCTGGAGCAAATCGCGAGTACCCGAACACCCGGATACTCGTTACAGCCTAATGTCCAGTACCTTGTTGAATCGGTGCCATGAAGGATTAAGGCAGTTCTGGGTAAAAGGGGGTCCACCGTCTAATAAAGTTGCTGGTGAGTGTAGATGTCTACAAGCGGATGCATCAGAATGGAGCGGAGCAGAGATAATACTCACAAATGCAGTTTTAAACATGAATTATTTGGTATATGTCTTCCATCATGAGAAAAATACCACCAGAACATGTTAAAAACGCCAGAAATGTGATTTTCATTGGACCGGGTCTTAGATAATTTGTTTTGGAAAGATTTCCTCCTCTTAAGAGTAATTCTAGAGAACAGGAGAGTGAAGCAGATGAAACTGGCTTTCTACTGGAGCAGAAGATGAGGTCTGAACGTCTCCTGGTCTTCCCAGGCGGTGATGGCGAGTGACTTTGCTCTCCCACGTTTCCGGTATCTCCAGAAGCTCCTGCTGGTTCACGGACACTGGTGCTACTCTCGCCTGGCAAACATGATTCTGTACTTCTTCTACAAAAACGCTGTAAGACTCTGTTCGTCATCATTGTTCCTGTTCCTCCTCCGCTCTGCCTCCTCACCTCCATGCAACCTTTCTCCCCTCAGATGTTTGTGGCGCTCATCTTCTGGTATCAGTTCTACTGCGGGTTCTCTGGTTCAGCCATGATTGACCAGTGGTACCTGATTTTCTTCAACTTGATGTTTTCCTCCTTTCCTCAACTCATCAGCGGCACTCTGGACAGAGACGTGTCTGCAGAGACGCTCCAACAACTACCTCAGCTCTACACGAGCGGCCAGAACTCTGAGGTCAGGCCATTCAAAATGTGTCCTCCTGCAGTCAAACCTAACCATTTTTTATTTCTCTGTTTCTTCAACGTACAACTGATGGTTATTTGATAACAAAAGTAACAAATTGTAAAAGTTGGAGTAGTAAAAATAGCATTTTCATAGTTTCTGTGTTTTATAGCTAAAGGTGTTTTAACTCCTACATTTTTGCTCATTTAGCCAGAGTACAAAAAGCAGTAAGGGTCTAAAAATCACTTAAAAAGAAGATCCATTTCTCCCCAAACCTTCAAGCCTCAGTCTCATCGGGAGGAATTTTGTTGCTACACTTTCTGTTCTTTGTTTTATTTTATTGACCAAGCTTCAAAAAGTTTTTAAAAAAAAAGACATATTTTTTCTAACAGCCTAAGGGCTGGTTCATACTTCCAAACGATTTGCATCAGAGTGGCCACATGGCCATCGGAGTCGAATCTCCCCAGTCCCTTCAGAATGTGACACCTGCTGGTGACGTCGCTCGTAACTAGAATTTTACGCTTGTATTGCAATTATGTGCAAATTTATCCTGAATTGATTTCAGTGATTAGAGTATGAGACTACAAAGGAAACTCTCCTGAAAACTGTCTTTTTAACACCTCAAATAGTGAGAACTTACTGAAGAAATGAATGGAAATACCGAACTTCACACATAGGCGATGAAAGGAAGTATCAAAATAATACTTTGAAGTTTTTGTCAGTTATATTACTCAAGTACAAAATGTTCTCACACGTTCTCCTTTTTCCTGCAACCTCACATTCAGTTTTACATGTGTTGGATGTCGTTCATGTTAAAAACAAAGGCCAGAGACGAAAAGTATAAACGCCAGTTCATTGTTGTTATTACAGACAGTCTGGATCAAAACCAGCCAACATTAGTATGAATAAACTGTCATGAACTTTTCTCAAATAGGAAAACTTTGTGGTTTTCGGTCCCAATTCCTTGTTGGGTTCAAGGTTGTATTTTTATATCAGAAAGAATGTTGCCCATTATTTAGCACTTGGAGATTTATGTCTCAAGTGTATCATGTCTCTCTGAATAATTAAAATTAACAAATGTGTTCCTTTTTCTTCTAAACGTCTTCCTTCACAGCTGCAGTTTTGATTTAATATCGGTAGAAAAACGCAAATTACTACCTTGATAACCTCTGGGTTATCAGAATTATTAAATCAAACAAAAGTCTTGTGGTTTAATTTATTAACTGTGTTAAATAAAAAGAAATAGCTTCATTTTTGAGTCTGCGCTGAAGACGTCAAAGGTATGCTGTTCCAATCAGATGTTTGGTCTGAAACTGTTTTTCCTGCAGGAATATAAGCCATACATGTTCTGGATGAACATGATTGATGCCTTCTACCAAAGCCTGGTCTGCTTCTTCATCCCTTACTTTGTGAGTCCGCCTCTGTGTTCATCAGAATGCTGTGTGTTATTGGTTTGAGTGCTCACTCGTGGTCTTTGTTCTTCCATGCCCCCCCCCAGACCTACACTGACTCGGACGTGGACCTGTTTACATGGGGAACTCCCATCACTGCCATCGCTTTACTCACCATCCTGCTGCATTTGAGCATCGAGACCAAGACCTGGGTAAGAAGCTGGTTTTCCCTTCAGCTGAGACCACGTCTGTTGGTGAAAAGATCACAGCAGCTGGAATATTTTTGACAACATGATTGAAGTCCCTCTCTGATAATCTTTTCATCTAATTTCAAAGTGTTCCTTTTGGTCTTTTTATCACATTTCTTGGAAAAAAAACAACAAAAAAAAACAGTCATTTTCTCAGACATAGTTTCTGCAGAGCGGCAAGAGTTCAGCAGACATTTGCATCTGAGTTGACTGTAAGACCTCCCTCTTCCCATCATCCATCTGTTTACACTCTCCCCTCACACTCCCAGCCTAACATTAGAGGTGCAACAAAAATAGTGACCAATATTAGAACTATCCAAACAGATTCCAAAGACGTTCATGGATCTATTTATCTCCTAGTGGATGTATTAGAATGGAATGATCTGCCAATTATAGATTCCACGTAACAAGGGTTTCAAACTACAATTTTTCTGCTCCTAACTAAACATTTTTAATAAAGACGTGCTTAAATCTTTAATCTTCAAAAACACATCTTTGAGAGTTTTTTTGCTATCTCTGCAGACATTCCACTCCTCCTAACTCACCCAAACACCTGCTCATTTCATTCCCAGCATTCCTTCTCTGGCATTTATTCATCACTGTGTCAACGGAACATTCTGTCTGACCTGTTTTTGCTATTTCATTAATCCTGAATTCCTAAAAGTGCTCTCCTGCACATGCTGGAGCCTCAAAGTTGAGCACAAGTACGAAAGCTCAGCTGACCTTTTTCCTCTTGATGTTCACTATCATGATGCTTTACAAGCTGTGTTCCCTTCGATGTAGCTGTAGCTCATCGTGACCATCAGAACAGCTCGCCGGAGAACCACGGCAGTGTAAAGAACCCTCAGTCTGTGTTCAGACGTCTTCACATGAGGTTAGCGAGTTTTCACGCGTTCTAGATAAGAACTAGTGATTCAGTTGATTCATCTACAGATTATAGCGTCATGTGCTCCAGCTGAACTCTTTTTGTCTAAATCTAGTTTCATTGGACTTTGAGACAAACACATCACTGTGAGAACGTTTTAGGTCCAGTTTGTCCTCATGTTCATGTTGTTTGTATTGTTGAAATCACGAACAGATTTAAGGGAAAGATGTAGATTTTTTTTTCTGAAAAAAAGAAAAAGTCAAATAGAGATCCTGAAGACTTCTAGATTCTGTAGTGGAGTAAAGCATGGTGCCTGTTAAAAATGTTTGTTGCATTCGTGTGTTTTCTTAATTGCATCCACGGTGTTGTGAACGTGTGTTGTGAAGTCTGTCGGATGTTTGGTCAGGCCGCGGCGTCTCTGTTTGGAGTTCCTCACCTGGTAACCATCAGTGCTGGGCCGCGTCTCATCAGGAGTTGGACGGAGATTACAGGCAGTAAAGACTGAAATGACTTTTAGCAGGAGCTGCTTCCCAAACAATGGATTCTCTGTCAGTGATCTGGGTATTTCTGTTCAGCCCTGTGTATGTCATCTGGTTCTTATGTTTCCTACCCACAATCCTCAATTGGATTTGTGAGAGAAATGACTTTAGATACAAATCTTCTTTTTCTTTACTCCCATACTGGGAAAAACAGCCGTTGATGTTCTCCACTTTGTAGTAAAACTGAATTTTCAGAAAGTAAAGACCTTTGTTTCAATGAATTTATTTTTATTTTTTGTCTTGAAAGAGAAATTTTTTCAATAGCAAAATAATCTTACTTGAAGAAAACATTTCTTGACTATATTTATTCCCTAAAAAAATCATAATTCTTAGTGCGATGATTTTTCTTACCCCAATAAACTTTTTCTCCTTATTTAAAAACCCACTCCAAAATCCTGTTTCTGGTATTATTAGCATGTTCTTGTAGGATTTTTTATCATAATATATATAAAAAATTAGACTAAAACTGGATTTCTGAGTATTTCTTTATTCAAATTCTTGTGAATCAGGAGCAAAAATTCAAACTGTAGTTATTACTTAGAAGCAACAATGAGTAGCCCACAATCTTCCTGTTTCACTCCATTTCGATGCATCCACTTGCAGATGAACGTCTTTGTTTTCCTCGGCTGAGCAGGATTCTGGATGAAAACTGTACGGCTGGATAGCTCTGATATTGCTTGCCTTTTTTTGCTACTCTGTCAGGTTGAGGGTGTGAGGGGCTGTAAGCTAACAGGAAAGAATGTAAACAGGCGAATGACGGGAAGTGGGGCAGGGCTTACTACCCACACAACAGCTCTGCTCACAGTTCAGGGGTGAATTTCTAACTAACTACTGCTGCACTTCAGAAAGTTTTCTCCTAGAATTTTTTTTTTTACTTTGCCTTTAAAAAAAAGCGTAATTGAAAGACCACTGGGAACACTTTGAGTCAATCAAAATATGATCTGAGTGGGAATTTTTTACTTTATCTTTAGTAGGCTTGTTTTAAAGTGAAAATCACTACTTTAGGTTAAAGTGCAATGACAGAAGCTCACATTTGCCTGGTTTTGAGTAAACCTTTCATTAATTTTTTGAACAGCAGTTTTGGGGTAAGTGTTGCAATAGTGTTTCTGGTTCTTAATGAGAAGCATGAAATACTGAACCTTTAAAATGATCTGGGGTTCATTTTATCTAAAAAAAAAACCCCACTGATAGGATCGTGAGCTGATATTAACGCCAGAAAATCTACAGGGAAAAAAAATATTTCCTTTGGACTGTTTCTTTTCAAAAGCAGTGTTTGAATAATATATATATCACATCAGCAAATAAGCAGACTGAAGTGTTGGTACCAGCTCTATATTTCTACACCCCTTACATTTGAAAATAGTGAAAGTCAGAAAGGCGCACCTGTGTCTCAGGTGTTTGGCTTAAAGACCTGCTCCAAAGAAAATCCTGTTTTTGGGGTAATTAACATGTTCTTGTTGCATTTTTATCATAATGGAGGACATGTTTTAAAAAATGTAGGACTAAAACTGCATTTTAGATTTTTTTTAATTCAAAATGTGATGGATCAGGAACAGCTGAAGACGTTTGAAAAAGCTTGTTTTGCTCATGATGCAGCAACTGCCATGAGAAGGCCGATCTTCATGCTCCACTCCATTCTGACGCATCCACTTGTAGACAAATAGATCCATTAACGTCTTCGTTTTCTACATCTGTGCTGGCATCTGGCTCAAAACTGTACGGCTGCAAAGCTCTGATGTTGCTCGGGATTATTTTTCCTACTCTAATGGACTTGTGGCGTGCTATGCAATAGCAGGAGAGAGTGTAAACAAAGGAATTCTGGGAAAATTAGCAGAGCGGACTTCTACGCCAAAAGTCGCATCCATAACCCAGATGAGCATTTCTGATGAACTCCTGCCACTCTGCATAATCTCTTTGATTTTGTCTAAAACCTTCATAATCATAATTTAGACGACTGGAAATCTGAAATTTCTGTTTGGATAAGTGGATGAGAACCTGTCCTTGTTTCCTCTCTGCAGACCTGGATGAACTGCCTGTCTATCACCTTCAGCATAGCCTTATTCTTCACCGTGGCTCTGTGCTACAACGCCTCCTGCCCCACCTGCTACCCCCCCTCCAACCCCTACTGGACCATTCAAAGGCTGTTGCAGGACCCCGTCTTTTACCTGCTGTGCACCATCACGCCTGTGGCTGCACTGCTGCCCCGGTACACCACCTTCCAGATGAGTTCTAGATCACATGATGGCCCCCAAGTATTTCTGATGTGCGCTGTTATTGGGCCGCTCGCTGAAAAAAGATGCTTCTCGTCTGAATCTGGAGTCTGTCACTGATGGTTGGAGCGCTGCTCAAGTGTGTCCTGATGTCTGCCTCTGCTCTGTCTTGCAGATACTTCTACAGGGCGTGTCACAGCACACTGTTTCCAAACCCGGTGCAGGTCGGACGGCAGCTGGATAAACTTCCAGCCGACACTCGCAGGAACATTCTGAGCCTGAGCAGGGTCAAGATGGGGTCGTGGCTCAGCCCCAGACCTCCCTCTCTGCCCGTTGGCAAACCCCAGAACTGCGTTCAGAAGGACCAGAGGAGCAAACTGGCTCATGGAGATGCAGAAAGCGTCCAGCAGGGGGCAGCCCGCCCCCCAGGTCCCAAGAGCTGTACCAAAAACGATCCTCTGCTCTCAGAGGAGCTGCAGCCGGCCTCTACCAAAGACCCTTCAGACCCCAGTCCCTGCAGCTGGATGACCTCCACCCCTGTGGTCGCACAGATGGACCGGGTGCAGCTGAACCTGCCCCCCAGCATAACCTCGCCCTGCGTGGCATACGTGAGGAGTTCAGAGGCGCCGCTCAGCCGTGAGCAGACCCCTCCCTGCTCACACGGGAGCGAGCAGGGGGCGGAGCCGGCGCTCTACACGGTCCTATGATGTCCAGAGGGATCCCAGCCGTTCCCCAGTTTGCACAATAGTTTTTTAAATCTAATTTTAATGTATTTTTCAGTTAGATCTTTTATAAAATATACACAAAGGTACTTTATATTTGTAATGTAAAGCGAAATATTTTTGAGATTTGGGAGAGGTTGAAAAGGTTTTTATTTTATTTTTCTGTGCTGAATGTGCCTTTCAACAAAGCTTCATCATCTCAAGTTTTGATCAGGTTTTAAAGCTGAATAGAGGAGGTTCGTGGAGCTGGACCGGTTACAGGGGCATTGGGTTCTGGACCAGATGCTGCTTCAGCTCCCAGGTAGAAAAAGCTTTTCTGATTGGGGATTTCAATGCTGGACATTCCAGAGTTCTAAGCATGTCTTATCTATTGCTGCTGGATCACAAACTGTGCATTTTACTCCGTTTCAATCGTGTCACAGATCTTTATGTTTAATGCATATTGTGACAACTTAGGAAAATGTAATATTTTCCCTTCATAGCCAGGAGCTATGCTGTTTTATGTTTCTGTCTGGGTATACGTGGACTTTTTTTTTTTTTTCTCCACGGTTCAGAATCAGGTTGAGGTTGAACATTAACACAAATGTCTTCACAAATGAAGAAAGGCGCTCAGAGCTGACTCATTGGAATTCTGAGCAGCTTATAGATTTTCATTTTTGGCTCGTCATTTACCAAAGATCCATAAAACTTGATCATTTTATTTAAAAAAGTGTTGAGAAAGACCTGAGCATCGTAAAATATCAGTAGAATTTGCAGAGAAATATGCAGAACTGCCCAGATTCTTTAGGAATTTTACAACATAGTATTTATAATAAAATTTGCTTTGCTGGTCTAAATGTGATGCTATTTGGTACATTTTGCCACAGCGTACAGTTTCAGTTTTTACACGTGAAAGACCTCATCAGAACTAAAACTAAAGCATGAGGGACCAAAAAGCAATTTTGAGATGTTTTTGACTTTTGTAGCCTTGCACAAAACCAGATTGGCCGTCAGTCTCCATGACAACCTGGTTAATCTGTCTGGAGTTTCATGTTTGGAAGCCAACTAGAATTTTTGATCATTTGGTGCAGCTAGTTAACTTAGTTAGTTAGTCTTGGCTTATGTCAACATAAAAATAATTCCAAAAACGCTTCTTTTTTTTGACTACAGCCATAGCCAGAAGTTTGAAATCTTTTTTTAGCAGGTTTAAGTCCAAAAATATGCAACCTGACATAGTGTTGAGCTAGTTTTAGCTAGCTGTGGCCAAAAGTTAGCATGTGTAGAAATGGACTAATCCCTGAAAATCTTTATTTTACTTTCAGCAAAGCACATTTTTGTCGTTTTCAGCCCAATCTGACACTAAAATAAGCTAAAGTCTGCCTTTATCTGTAAACAAACCGTTTACTCCTAAGAAGTTGAGTTTTGTCATATTGTTGCTTTATCTGACCTTCAGAAGTTTATCTGATGTTTTATAAAGAATATTTTTTTTCTGTCTTCATCTGCAAACTGCATTTATCCACAGCTGTTTTATTTCTTTATTTTTATATCTTAGCATTTTCATTTGCACTTTGAAAGTATTGTACAAAACATTGACAGTATGCAAAGGAAATGAGCTGTGTTTTCATTTTGCTGAAATTGTTTTTAAGAGACCAACAGAGATCCTTACATTTGTTCATTGTTGTATTTGTCAGTAAACCAAAGTATTTACCAAAGAGCATTTTCATACGTGCCTTAACACTGGAATAAAGTCTGCAAATCTGCCCTTAATGCTGGATCTTTATCTGTTTAGTGTTGTTTCTAGACACTTTCATCTGAAATGATTTCTTACTGTATTATTTTTCATTCATAATTTGTTTTTAAACTTGCTGAATTTCTCAGGTAAGTTTCAGTCTGGTTTTTATTGCTATCTCGCATGGTTTACCAGAGCGAGACTCAAGTCTTTCATGCTCCAGGATGACCACTTTCACACGTTCCTCTGCACAAACTCTGCTTTGTTTCTTTGCATGCTGACAGGAAAAGAATAAAATAATGCCTCTGTTTGCCGACTCATCATTTCTCAATTAAACAAGCCTCACATTTTAAATGACAGATTTTTGATTCAAGCTTCATAAAGTTCTCTTGTGTGTTTCTCAAGGGCATTTTGTTGAAATTGAGCAATATTGTTTTTTAACCTGTTAAACCTCTTCATTTTTGACGTTGTTAGTAAATATATGTATATATATTGCTAATATTCAAAAGAAGGCTTTTTTTCTAAGAAAAAAAACAGTTTAAGGTACAACCTTTTGAAAACCCCAAAGTTTTTTTTCTTTCGATCTTCATCCTTTAGCATCTATTTTAATTTTCTGGGTTGTTTTAAAACTTGCAGATGTACACATCAAACTGGAAGACACTCCAGGAATGCACGCAAAAAATGTGTGTTTAATTAGAATGCCAGCATTTTAAATGTTGACATGGTGTCACAGATAAAAAAAAACTAAAAACAATCAAATTATATTCCAACAATCAAAGAAGATCCATCTGTCTGAAGCAATTTCTTGATGAAATCGAGCCGTACCATTAAAAAATGGTTTAAAATTAGATAAATTGATAATTATTATTGGACAATACTACTTCAATATAGGCACAGTAGGTTTATTTTACTAAAACAACCAAGTTCTATCTTAATAAATAACTTGCATGTGATTTCAGCAAAAAAAAAAAGATGAATCCATAATTACAGTCTAATGTGTGGAAACATTGAATTTAGCAAAAATGTGACCATACAGTGTGATAGTGTTCCAATAATTACGTATTTTTTATGTGAAATAACAGTTAAAGAAACTAAAAGATGACTGGATTTGACCTTAATTCATGTTTGTTTGTACACATATTTAATTTACACTTGATTATCTTGAATATCTACACTAGCCCTAAGTATGTATTTCTGAGTTTTGGCTAAAGATGTTTTGGATCAGTTTGAATCAGATCGTTCAAAATGAATCAATATATGTATCATATCAGCGACCACAAATTATGATATGAATATGATCACTCCTTGTAAAAAGTGAACACTTATGGGCTAAAAGCTTTGATTTAAGTTTCAATCATGAAGATAAATGATCTTTCCCAGGAAAAGTGCCAAGAACACAACAGAGAAAACAGGATGTTTACGTGACCTGATGAGTGAAAACGAACCTACTGACTGAAGACGCCAATGTTTCAGGAATGCGGTTTGATAATGTATTTTCCACCATGATGAGCAGTTTTATTTGCAGCTCTTCATCGTATCATTCCGCCTCTCAAGTCTCAACATAGCTGCAGATCTACTGCTGCCATCCTCCTGTTCTTTCTGGCCTCAAGTTCTGTGATGTTTTCCAGAACTTACAGAAAAAAAACAAAGTCCTCTTCTTGTGTTTTAGACGCAAATGTGTCTGAAATAGTTGCTGCCCTTTCATCAGCATCTGATGATCTTCCATTCATGACTGAAGAGGCTCTTTGAACTCTTTATCCACCTCCTCTCCTGCTCAGCATCTGAGCGGCTTCCTGTCCTTCCTGCAGGGACCTGAAGCAGCTGCTTCCTCTGGCTCACAAACTGTTCTTTGTAGTGAAGATGCATCAAAAACATCTTATAAATGTACCAAAATTCAACGGTTTCAGCTTGCCTGCAATAAGGTGCAGCATTTATCTCCAATAAAAGATTCATAGATTAATACTCTGCTTATATAAAATTACTACAATGAGCCAGTTTGATCCTTTCATTCTGAGACTCTTTGCTTGAAACAAGTTCAGCATTTTTTTTTTGTTCTCTTGGGTGGGGTGGTGATGATTTTAAAATAGACTGTTTGGCCTCAGCACACAGTCAGCGCTCCCACGCCTTCAGAAGACTGACCAAGGCTGCACTTTACAGAAGCAGGCTCAGAGATAATGATGACTCCTGCATCCTCCTGCTGCTGCTCTTCATCTCCGTTAGAGGTCAGAGTCTAAACAAGCACATCCCATCAGCTGCTTTAGTAATTTTTTTTTACCCTTATGTGTGCACAGCTTGGAGTTCACAACTGTGTCCAGCAGAGAAGCAGCAGATCTGCTTCTTTTTTGGTCGTTTAAATTGTCTGTTGTGAGTAAAAGATTGTTGTTTGAACCAAACTGAAGATCAACATTTAAGCTGGTTGTGTTTGTTCCTTTGTGTGTCCATAAAAAATGAAGCAGAAACCTTTAGGACCAATATGTGTGAACAAGATGGTTTGTCAGGATGTTAAATGAATAAAAAAATTTTTTTTTTAAAATGGCGGCTGGCAGTTTCCTGAGGTTTGTGTCTCAGAGGAGACGCTGTCTGTGCCGCAACACTTCTGAGTCCAAAGACTTAATAAAAGCTTTCTTTTCTGTGCCAGGACCATCTGCCCTGTCTCGTCATCTGTCCCAAAACACTGTGGTGCTTTTTCAGTTGAACAGAAAGCAGGGCCTGCTTCTCCTGGTGGGCGTTTCAGTTTGGCCACTAGGCGGCGATCACGCTATAGCACTACACTTTTTTTCAAGAAGAACTAACAAGGTATTCTTAATTTAAAAAACTGTCCTTTTGACCACAAATGGTTACTTTAAAAATATTTCCTTAAAAGAGTTTGGAAAATACATGTGAGTGAGGATATAAAAATGTTTTATATAGTCAGCAATGTATGTTTAGATTGACTGAGCGTTAGCATTAGGAGTCCTATGGGAAATCCCATTAATCGTTAGCATCAAGCTAGTGGACTTTAGCTTTATGTGCTAAATTGATCTCTATTTTGATCAATTATTGAGCTATTACACTCAAATTAATTAATCGATTTTATCAATCCAGTCCTACTTGATTAATCATCAACGGGAAGGAAGAATCTGGTGAAATTAGGAACAAATTGGGGATTTTTTGTGTTTATTAAGCTTGACAGATTTTTGGTATCAAGTCAAAGTTTGAGCTGAACATCAGACCTAGAATTGATCTATTAGAATCAAATTTTTTTTCTCCTGAAACTCAAGGGTTCATGTGGACAAAAGAAATGTTTAAAGGGCAGAAACTGAAATGTCACAGGGTGGATTTTAATTTTCTTGTATGTATTTTACTTGTGTTTTTAATTCTCTGGCTCTGTTCAAACTCTGACTCTGAGGGCCAGTGAATACCCCACCAACGAACAAATGAGCCACAGGTGCGGGACAAGGTGGCTCTCCATTTTGGACGTTTTAAAAGGACTAGCAGCAGAGTCGGAGGGAAAAGGACGCCAGGCGCAGGACGGACACGGAGGACAGAGGGGAGCTGCCTCTGGTAACCTGGGGGTGGGGCAGAGCCACAGGCAGCTGGGTTATCAAGTGCCAGCTGCGGTGTGTGTGTGCACGTGTGCACCTTGTGGAGAATCCGGGCCTACAGTGGGAATTCCGGCGGTGGGGAACTCCAGGAGTA
>NC_050520.1:16023231-16026460 GCF_002922805.2 Oryzias melastigma
GAACGCCCTCTCTCATGTCTTTTGATTCTGCCTGGTAAGCAATAAAAACATGTACAATTTACTTCTGATCTGTAACAGGCTACCGAATATTACACTGAACCCCTAACTGCCTCTGGTGGAGGTTGGTGCCAGTGTTTGGCAGCGGATCCACCTGTGTTTGAATGTGTGAATGGGACTGTGACTGTGAAGCATTTTGGGCATTCAAGGAAGGTAGTAAAGCACTGTACAAGTATACAGTATTTACCAAATTTTCAGAAATAAATCTCAAAGAACACATACACTTTTCTTAAACTTTGATCTTTTTTTAACTTTCGCATTTCTCTCTAAAAAATGTTCCCTCCTTTGGTCAACCATTTAAATCATAAAAGTGATTTAAAATCATGAATAATAAATTCCAGTATCAATGTGAAACTATGAATGTGAGCAGGATGTCCTTTACAAAATAATTCACTCTCTGTTTAAGTTAAAGCATTGAATTAATGTGGACATAAAACAAAGGTTAATATTCACAACAGTTTGTTCTACTGCCATCTAGTGGAATCAGTGGGTTTCTACAAAGAGCTTTCATGTTATTTTGCTAAAAATCTACAGATTTTACTGAAAATGATTTAATTTGTTCTGAATAAAAATAAACACATTTATACAAGGGAATAACTGCAAAGGGTAGTAATTCATCAGTGTACTTTGTGACTTTCATGTCTTTGAATAAAGACAGGGACTGGAGAAGAGGAGTGGAGAACACAGACATCCTCCTGACACTTGTGAGCTTGCAGTGATCCCCAGTTTTCATCTGTATTGTTGCAGAAAAGTGATGAAGCTATTATGGATTACGCATTTTATTACAGTATATTATATAATCTAGAAACACTACGTCACACTACTGGAAAAGGACTATCATTGAAGATGATGTCACAGTGACATCATCGCATTAAAAGATACGATGATGTCACAGTGACATCATCGTATCTTTTGATGCAATGATGTCACAGTGACATCATCGCATCTTTTGATGCAATGATGTCACAGTGACATCATCGAATCTTTTGATGTGATGATGTCACAGTGACATCATCACATCTGGTCACATGATTACATCAAAAGATTCGATGATGTCACAATGGCCACCCATGACATCATTTCAATATTATATTTAACTTTATGACATCGACACGACACCCTGTGACACCACTATTTGACATGCTGATGTAATTTGCTCGGCATTTATTTTACTGTAGGTCAAAAAGCTAACACATGGCACACATTACTGGATTTCAGTTTTAAAGTTTTGAGGCTTACTAGAGATACCTACTAGAGAAACCTCTTACAACAGAAAGAAAGATGTCCAGAAAGAGTAATCAGGAGATGTACAGGCCGGAATATCGTGACGTCTATGGTGAAGTTCTTCCGAGTCACAGAACTCGTGAAACCACCATAGTAAAAAGGAAACAGGCGTTAGGCTCACCACCGCTGCCACTTTTAGGGCGGCATAACATCATGGCGAGAAATCGTTTGGCCGGCATCAAAAAAGCACAAAGGCTCAAACAACAGGAGCTTCAAGAAATGTACAATGAATGCCCGGTTCAAGATCGTGCATTCAATCAAACTAGGGCTTTTCAAGAAGAATCGCGACAAAAATGGATCGCAGATACGAAAGAGGAATACCGTGACGTGTACGGGGAAGTTCTCCCTCATCGGGGGACTCCTGAAACGTATATGGCTCGAATGAAAATTCCAGAAAAGCTCAAACAGGAAAAAACTCAAGAAATGCACAATGAACGCAGGTTTCAAAGCAAAAAAGAAAAGCCTGCCACACTGGAGCTTTCAAAAGGAAGACAACAAGTGCTAAAGGCGGAAACAAGAAAAAATAGAATTGCAGACACGGCACAGGAATATCGTGACGTGTATGGGGAAGTTCTCCCGCATCATTGCACTCGTGAAACTTCCATCACAAAAAGGAAACAGGCGATAGGCTCACCACCGCTCCCACTTTTGGAGCGGCATAACATCATGGCGAGAAATCGTTTGGCCGGCATCAAAAAAGCACAAAAGCTCAAACAGGAGGAACTTCAAGAAATGCACAATGCACATCAGAAATCAAAGCCTGAAACACTGGAGCTTTCAAAAGGAAGACAACAGGTGCAAAAGGCGGAAACAAGAAAAAATAGAATCGCAGACACGGCACAGGAATATCGTGACGTGTATGGGAAAGTTTTCCCGCATCATTGCACTCATGAAGCTTCCATCCCAAAAAAGAAACAGGTGTTAGGCCCACCACTTTTGGAGCGGCATGCCATCAGGGAAAGAAACTGTTTGCCCTGCAAAGAAAAAGTAGAAAAGCTCAAACAGGAGGAACTTCAAGAAATGCACAATGCACGTCAGAAATCAAAGCCTGAAACCCTGTACCTTTTAAATGGAAGGCAACAGACAGATTGTGCACAAAATCCAAGTAGTATTTTTCAAGAATGTTCAAGAAAAAATTCTATCTTTGGCAAGCCACAGGAACATCGTGACCTGTACAGGGCAGTTCCCCCGCGTATTGGTATTTCTCAAAAGTCTGTGACCAGTGTGAAAAATGCAGAAAAGGTCAAACTGGAAAAAACTAAAGAATGCCAGTTTCAAAGCAAAAAGGAAAAACCTGCCACACTGGAGCTTTCGAAAGGAAGACAAGTGCCAAAGACAGAAACAAGAAAAAATACGATCGCAGACACAGCACAGGAATATCGTGACGTGTATGGGAAAGTTCCCCCACATCATAGCACCTGTGAAGCTTCTGTCACAAAAAGGAAACAGGCGCTGGGCTCACCACCGCTCCCACTTTTGGAGCGGCACGAAATCATTGCAAGAAAGCATTTGGCCGTTGTCGAAAGAGCAGAAAAGCTCAGAATGGAAAATGTTAAAAAAAGGTACAATGACCTGACTGACAGGAAACTGACAGGACCTGTACAACCGCTTTTGCCCAGACGAAAGACAGGAGGAAATGATCTTTTCCAATCAAAATACAGCCAGAAAGAGCCTTTTCTGAGTTGTAGAGGTACAGAACAAGTACTGGCAGAACGTTCTAAAAAAACAACGTATCTGCCTTCTGTTTACCAAAAAATACCTAAACACTAGACGTCATAGAATAACCCTAACAAGTTAGGGTTATAACTGTAGGCATTAGGATTAGAGTTATAACTGTAGGTATTAGGGTTAGAGTTATAACTGTAGGCATTAGGGTTAGGGGTTAGAG
>NC_050520.1:16026863-16040629 GCF_002922805.2 Oryzias melastigma
CCCAATACATAGAACCCATAATCCCATACACAATGAAAATTTATAAAAATGACTTCTAAATGAGAATTGTAAAATAAACTGTAGATAACTGTAGGTATTAGGGTTAGTAGGACAAACGTTCGGAGCCTACCCTCCATCAGGTGGCGGGATAATGCACTCTCCATACAGCCTCACCAGGGGCAGGGCACCAGGACCACCCCATGCCAGGAAGGGAAGTGATATAATTACAATAAAATAGAGTTATAACAGTAGGTATAAGGGTTAGAGTTATAACTGTAGGTGTTAGAAAGGGACACATGTTTGAAAGGGAGCAAGAAGAAGCTATAGGTTATTTAAGGCCGTCCCTAAAAAAATTAATAAAACAAAACAAATAAGCAATAAATATTATCTATATGTGGGATTGTATTTGTTGTCTGAAAATGAAATGTATATACAAATAGAAGTACTACAATAACTAGTAATTATAACAATTGCATAAAAAGTTGGTTAGTATATTCTAAGTACCACGATTTGATTGTTGTCCAGGAAGTGTAAAAATTATAAATCCTAAAAACGTCTTGTTTTATCAAGATCAACATTTTTCCCCTCCGTGAACTGCCACCTTAACGTGGTGGATGGGTTTGAGAGTTTGAGTGATCCCAGGAGCTAAGCTATCTGGTGCTTTTGGAAGACCCCTAGTGGGGTCTCCCACTGCAGATAGTTCCTGGGTGACAAGCCAGACTAAGAGCAGTTCAGAAACCTCCATATGAGAGGCAGATTTGTAGATTCCATTACAGTGCTTGGATTGGGGTCACAAAGGCCCCACTTTGGAACCAGGACTGGACCTGGGGTTCGCAGGTGAGCGATTGGTGACCGAAGCTCCTCCCACGTGTCCCGGTCGGGTCCAGCTTGAAGAAACGACGTGGCATCACTCTCCCATGGGCTCACCATCTGCAGGGGAGCCAAAACGGGGCTGGTGTAATGTGGCTTAAGTGGCAGTCAAAGGTCGCTGCCTCGGTGGCCTATACTCCGGTCATGAAAGTTGGCTTTTGGGTCATGGAACGTCACCTCCCTGAGAGGGAAGCAGCCTAAGCTTGTGAGGGAAGTATCTGAAGGCACTGTAAAGTGCCCCACGGGAAACTCCATTGTCAACCTTCAATGCCTACATGGGCAACAGCTGGTCACATGGAGGAGGGTGATTGGAAGAAAATGCATACTAAATCTGAACCTGAGCAGTGTTTTGTTGTTGGACTTCGGTGCTCATCGTAGCTTGTTCATAGCAAACACCATGTTTAAGTGTCCACCAATACACTTGGCATCAGGTCACCCCAAGTAGGAGATTGATGATCGACTCGGTTAAAGAGAAGGGCAAAACTGTTTACTGATCACTACTAATAAATAATAATCTTTATTTATATGGCACCTTTCGAGATAAAAATCACAGAGTGCTTCACAATAAAATTACTACTACTGTTGAGGTAGCCCTCTGCTAGCCTCCCAGAGTTGGTTGATAAGGAAGTGAGATACAATAACCTTGTTTAGAAAAACAAGTCAATTTATCATAAAAGTAATAATAGTTGTTATTTAAAAGTTGGATCAAAGTTGTACAGAGCAGTAAAATTAGGCAGAATATACAAAGAGAAAATACTCAACTCGATTTGTGCATGCTTATTCTTGATTTGTAACCCATATGATACATTTTGTGCATAAGTACAAACATTTCAAAGTTTAGAAAAACTACAAAAAAAACAATTTACACATGCACAAATTAAAATTACAACAGCTTGAAACAAATTAAACATGAAAAACTTTAGCAATTACGCACAAATCACTTGTTACACACACAAAACGTTAGGCTAAGAAATTAATCCTGGTTCTCTGAAACATGAGTGAGGTATCTCACTATGGGACACGCCCCCTATGCGTTGTCCCCAGAAGCTTTTTTCACATTACGCCAGTCCTGACTGGTCGTCACGAAGTGACTTCCACTCTAGGAGGAGGGACTTCCTTCTAGTATAAGAGTGGGACGTCATCTTCCTCTCCTCAGTCTAAGAAAGCTCACCTCTTCTCGCTCCAGGCAAGAAGGGTTGTCTGGTGAGATACCTCACTCATGTTTCAGAGAACCAGGGTTAATTTCTTAACCTAACGTTCTCTTTCAACATTCATTCGGTATATCACTATGGGATATAGAGACTCCCGGATTGCCAGACAGGCTTACTTGAAGACTAAGAAGTACCCGATCTTTTCAAACTGGCGCAAAAGCCACACCTAAAACTGCGTGAGACAGAGTTGGTGTAGTCACATCCAGTTTAAAGAATCTGGTGAAGGTGTGGGGTGAAGCCCAGCTGGCAGCTTCACAAATGTCACCTACCGAGATCCCTTGAAATAGTGCCCAAGAAGAGGCCATTCCACGTGTGGAGTGAGCCCGTAGACCAGCAGGGGGTTCTAATCCCCTGACATTATAAGCCATGACAATAGCCTCCACAATCCAACGTGACAAACGTTGCTTAGTGAGAGGTCTACCCTTGTGCGGTGGAGCCCATGACACAAACAGCTGTTCTGACTTTCTGAAGTCAGAGGTCATTTCCGCATAAATGCGGAGAGCTCGGACCGGGCATAGTGCATGAAGCCGCTCTTGCTCAACAGAGGCAAAAGGCGGTGGGTAGAAGGCTGATAGCTCGAGAGGGCGGCTTGACACAGCCGAATCAAAAACCTTGGGTAAAAAGGCAGGATTAGGTTTCAACAGAACCCTTGAATCCCCCCTGGAAAATTGCATGCATGACGGGTTAACTGACAACGCATGAATATCGCTCACACGTTTTGCAGAAACCAGTGCGATCAGCAAAGCCGTTTTTAAGGAGAGCACCTTAAGCTCGACCTCCTGCAGAGGCTCAAAAAGGGAACATGTCAACACATCGAGCACCAAGGATAAATCCCAAGGAGCGGCCAGGCTCCTGGACACCGGCCTGAGTCTGGGAGATTGCGCTGCAAGAAGCCAGTCGCCTATGTACGTTGCCAGTCGCATCCCTCTCTCTCTCAGAGGCGCGATTGCCGCTTCCATACATTTGACGAACACCCGGGGGCTTAAAGAGAGGGCAAACGGGAGAACCACATATTCGTATGTCTTCCCCTGAAAGGCAAATCGTAGATACTTTCTGTGCGGGGATAAATAGGGATTTGAAAGTACGCGTCTTTCAGATCTATGGAGATGAACCAGTCCCCTTTACGCACGAATCGCATCAGAGCTGCGTGCAGCCCAGTCTCAGTAAAATGCGTACATATGCCACGATTTGGGAAATACCGTGCATAATATACGCCAAAACCGGTTTTTGCGTGCATATAATACGCGCGGTCCTAAACGTGTTAAAGTCTGTTTTACACGTTTGACACGTCCCCTGGTGGAGGCGTCAGCATCACAGACAGCCCCACAAACGAACAATTTGCTTTTCTAACCCTAACCATAACCGTAATCCTAACCTTAATCAGGAACGACGTCATTTAGAAAAGAGCCGGAGGATTTCTGACCACGTGATCAAAACGAAACCTAAAAACTCGTGTATATTGTACGCCGGCGCAACCTATTCTCTACAATTGCGTATCATATGCACGCAAAAAGCGTGTTTGGCGTATATTATACACGGTATTTCAGAGTGCAAAGTCGTGGAATATGTACGCATTTTACTGCGACCGGGTTGCTGCGTGAGTCAGCATTCTGAACGTGTACTGTCTTAAGTATTTGTTCAGTGCACGCAGATCTAGAATTGGGCGGAGACCTCCGTCCCGTTTCGGAACCAGAAAGTACCGTCCGCGCTCTGCGCTGGCGGAATGAACTGGATTGCATTTTTGTTCATGAGCGCCGCGATCTCGGCTTGTAAGATGTGCGCTCTCTCCCCGTGAGCCTGCGAGTGCAGAATGCCGTTGAAACGGATTGAAACGGGGAGGGAGGGGGGGTGGTGAATGCAAACTGAAGCCTGTAACCTCTGGTTACAGTTTTCATCACCCGGCTGGAAGCCCCACAGTCTCGCCATGCTCGTGCATTCGCTGACAGCGGCCCGAGATGTGGCGGCTTCGGATAATGAGCGAGCAGTGCGGAGTGCGCGTGCACGGGTCGAGCACTGCTCGTTCCAAGACACCTGGGCTGCAGTGGCGCGGGGGGAGTTCCCCCCGTAGCCTCATGTGCAGCTGCGCAGGCTTGTACCGTTCTGTTCCTCTTTTTGTGTTTTCCTGCCCGTGTGTGCGCGCGTTGTGCATTGAGCTGAGACATGCGCATGGGACAGTTTTTATTGAACACATTTTGTTTAGTAACAGAACATATCTGCACTGGTGTGTGCTTGTGCTCTTGTGAGCATTTACTGAACGCAGCTGTGGCTCCACTGAGCTCTCTGCTGGTCCGGTCTTCCTCCTTTTCAACTGGCTGTGTGCTGGGAGCGCCAGCGCATCCTCTGCACGCCTTTTCGGAGGGCTTGAACTTTGAACAGAACAGAACGTTGTGTGGGAGGGTGAGGGCAGGTGTCTGGCCGAGCCCGCTCCTCCTCCCGGTAGAGAGTGTCTCAGGTGGCACGTCTCTTTTTCTTGGAGCTCCCGGTGCTCGACGGGGCCGGCTGGTTTCCCGGTGACACCTTGGGAGCAAACGGCTTCTTGGTCCACGCGCCTTTCAGCTCCGTGGGTTTGCCGTGACCGCGGTCGTCCAACTGTGGTTGGGGCTGACGCCTGGGGATGGGAAAAGCCAGTCGAGCCACAGCCTGAGCGAAGGTCTGACGCGGTGCAGCTGAGTTAGGGGGCGCCTTCCTGGGCAGGCAGAGCTGGAGGGCCTCGCCTTCTCTCTTCTTTTCCTCACATCGTTTCTGCATGGTGGCCACCGCTGGTCCAAATAAACCTTTAGGGTCCACGGGAACGTCGAGGAGATGAGTCTTCTCCTTCTGAGACAGACTCGAGAGGTTCAGCCATCTCGCCCTCTCCTGAGTCACCATGAGGGCCATACCCCTTCCGGCGGCTTGGACAGCGGATCTGTGTAGGCACAGGCAGAGGTCCGTCACCACGCACAGTTCGTCCCACAGGTCTGAGGTCGGAGAGGCTGACATCTGCTCTTGAATTTCCGCCTGATAAGCGAGGAGCAGAGATGATGCGTTCAGGGCCTTTACTGACGAGGCTACCGCCCTGTAGCCTTTGTCGGTCAGCGTAGACTGGAACCCATCGGATTTTGAGGGTAAGGCGGGGCTCGCGGACGTCATGCTGGGTTTCTGCATCGGGTGCAGGTGGGACGCCAGCAGAGGTTCCACTGGAGGAATGTGGGCGAAGCCATTCTCCTCCATGCCAGCCCAGTCAAGCGCAGAGTTCCCGAAGGTGGGGTTCTTGGCGGTGAGTGGATTGCTCCACGACCGGGTGGCCTCCTCCAGGAACTCTGGGAAGACCGGCAACAGCTGTCGACCAGGAGATTTGGCTTTCGGGAGCCGTTTTCCCTCGTAGCGAGACACAGGGGTCTCGGTGGAGGTTTCAGGCCACTCCACGCCCAGCTTTGCAGCTGCACTCCTGCAGACGTCATAGAGGTCCACCGTAGCAGTTGGGTTTGGAGATCCGCTGCATGTGCCGCTCAGTCCCGTCAGCTTCGCAGATAAAAGGTCCGCAGTCCTCCTCGTCCTCTTCGGATCCGAGGCTGATGGATTCATCTTCGGAGTCAGACTCGGCGCCAGCGGCGTCATGCTGCTCCGGAGGTGCGGCCTCGTAAGGCTCCTCAGGGTCGCTCAGTGGGGCAGCAGCGTCAAGCTGGTCGCCCCAGCTGGCATCCATGTGGGATGAATTTCCACGGGGGCAGTCGGTTAACTCCGGCGGCGGGGGAATGGCTACCCCCATCATCGGGTCGGCCGCTGACAGGCTTACTTGGCGCGAGAGCCGCCGTTTGCAGGTTTTGGTGGAGAGCCGTGCGCAGAGCTCACATGTGACCGGAGATGCTAAAGCATCCTGGGCGTGTTGCAGCCCCAGACACGAAGCACAAGCAGAGTGGGTGTCTGCTCCGGCTATTTTATTTCCACACGTGCACGCTCTCGATGGCGGCCTGACTGTGTCCGTGGTGATACCAGAAGGAAGTCCCTCCTCCTAGAGTGGACGTCACTTCGTGACGGCCAGTCAGGACTGGCGTAATGTGAAAAAAGCTTCTGGGGACAGCGTATAGGGGGCGTGACCCATAGTGAGATACCGAATGAATGTTGAAAGAGAATCCCAGTTGCACACAAATCTCTTTGTGTGTAAGTGATACGTTTAAATGCTGTTAGAATGCTGAGTTATCAGTAGGTGTCAGGACTCCAACTTCCAGTTCCCCTCCCAACCACCAAAGCAGCCCTCTCCAGAATACTGATGTCCTCCGTTGCTTCTTTCACCAAGCTGTACTCAATTACCTTCATCAGGCTCAGTAGCGGTTTTAGGCACGGGCATAGTGGGCAGCTGCCCGGGGTGCCGATTCAAAGGGGCGGCATCTCAGCGCTGGGAGGAAAATAATAATCGCGCAGCTATGATCGTCTACTAGAGGGGTCTCAAACTCGCGGCCCGCGGGCCATCTGCGGCTCCCGGGATGATAATTTGCGTCTTCATATGAAAGATTACCGTTAATGCGGCCCACAAGGCTGATATGAATGACAGTTGCTGTGTGCAGAGCTGAACAAACCAATCACAGTGAGGTATATGACTCTGGAGGCGGGACATCGCCGGGCTGTCCAGTGCCTCTGTCTATCCTTCATTCCTTCCTCCAATCAGCTGGGCGGAGGAGGAGCCATGAAGCATCAAACTCGATTCGCGTGCCCCGCGCAGTGAATTTCTGCTCGCGGCTTGCAAAAAAAAGGGTTTCTGGGCTACCAGCTCCGTCTGTGGATGTCTATCTTAGAATGAATACACAAATACGTTTTTTTGACGTGCTGGTTTTTCCTGTTAAATCAGAGCTCCACAAGCTCCGAGCCGCAAATCTGTAGCCTGCCCCGTGCAGCGATCCGCTGCTCCCATCTTTCAAACATGTGATCCTGAGCTTGGCTCGCACCTGCGCGCACGTGTCTGTGAATTTTAAGGTTCACACACCGGCTGTGTCGGTGCGCATTCCAGTCCATATAAACGCGAGTAGAAGTCCGATATTCTGCTCGCGCGTTTGCATAGGACCCCCATGGAAAGCAGCCCCCGAATGCATACTGTTGCAGCCGGCGCGCGCGAGCACTTCACACCTTCAATGAATGGAAGACACATAGATCAGATTTATTTATTGTGAGGAGTTCTACAAAAATCTACAAAAAATGAAATCCTTCAAAGATTTTCTCGTTACCGGAGCTTCTCTCTCTGAAGGAGGATCTGTTAATACAGACATTTGAAACTGAATAAAAATAATTAGTTTTATTTAGTCAGCCAGTGTCAGGGATGGTGGTGAAGGAACCAAACGCAGGAGACAGGACATGGTGGCAGAAACTCAAACATTTACTTAGATAAACTCAACCATGGCAAAACCAGGAGAACACAAACCAGTAACGTGACAGAGCAGAACAGATGACTAGACAATGTAGAACTGAAGACTAGACACTTAAATAGGCGGAGGACAATTAACTAAATGAAAACAACTGTGGGTGATTTGACCAGATCAGGGTTAGACTCACAAGGAAAATGGAACATGACAAAACTGAACCATGGATCATGACAGTACCCCTCCCCCAAAGGGGCAGATTCCAGAAGCCCAAACATCTGGGAGGAGGGGACCAGGAGAAACAAAAACACAATTCCATAAGACCAGGATCCTGCAGCCAGACGGATGGAAGGGGTTTTGGAACTCCTCCTCAGGAACAGGCATGAAGAAGAGCGATCCCGGCAACTCTCCCCAGGGACAGGGAACATGAAGGGTAGCAGTCCCAGCAACACTCCTCCAGAACCAGAAACAGCCAAGGGGGACAAGCGGCGACCATCCTCAGGGACAGGAAGGAGCGGTCCCAGCGACCCTCCTCAGGAACAGGACAGATGGCCCCAACAGTCCCCCTCAGGAACGGATCGGGTGGATGACAGTCTTGGCGTGAAATCTGCAACAGGAAACCCCATCTGGCATGGCGTGGCATCGCATGGACTGCAGTGGCAGAGAATCCTGCCACTGTCTCCTGCTGGGTCCAAGGTGGTCAGTCATGCTGTCAGGTAGTGATGTGACGTTCTGTATCGAGGCATGTGTCGAGTAGTGTAGGAGGAGCTTCCGTGAAGCGCATATCGAGGCTTGCTTTATCTAGGGGAGGAGCTGAGAACAATGACGTCCGAAGCTTCGCTGCCCGGCTGTACCACGTGACTAATTCATGAAGTGGTTCAGGTTGTTTCGCGAGTCTCGACAGCGGAGTGAATCCTTCAGGCTCCATTCAGAGAGACGCAAGAGATTTAGGGGAAACTGTTGTTTAAATAATAAAAATCATTGTTTCATAAACAATAATCACTCGTCATATCTCGGTGTTACAAAAGTGCGATCATTATGCACAGTGGTCCTTAATTCATTGGAGTTACATTCCTGGGAAAAAAAAACAAAAAAAAAACAATGGATGGGCAATATCTGCGAAAGATTACTCTTCATTTTTATTTAGAATACCGGTAATCATAGACGTCTTATGGGTGTACACCCACACTTTAATTTAGTGATGAGACGTTCTGTATTGAAGCTTCACGGCAGGTGCCGCTGCAGAGGAGGGAGGAGGAGTTTCTCGGTACGCAGAGGGTGCTCGCCAGTCTTGACACCGTCATGAATCCTGCAGGCTACATTCATAATGAGGGTGTTTGATGGAGTGTTACGATTGGTGAGTTTAGAGATAGTTCGGACTGAGGTACAGATAGTTTGGAGAAAGTCTCTAAATTCAGAGGAATAATAATAAAATTACTAATGAAACAAATATTCTGTCCCTTCAAACACTGATCTGATTTCAATGTTAATAGAATCATTTTCCAAACTCTTCATCCTGACACTGCTTTTTCATGTATATATGTTTAAGGAAAAAATATTTGCTTTTTTTTTCATTTCATTGAAGCACCTGTTTCACACTTTAGACCCCCGAAAATGACTGGCTTAGCACCGGCACACATTAAATCCACCTATACTCTTACCTCGCCTTAATTTTTCATTTTTACAATTTTCTAGTTTCTTTGAGGTTTAAAAAAATAATCTTATTTACATTTATTTTTATCAATACATCAGCAAACACACACAGTGAAAGTTTACAGCAATGGACATGTTTTGTGAACTACTTTGTTTTACTAACATGTTTGTACATTTTTTTTTTTTTCCAAAATGCCACAGATCAAATTCTGCTGTTATTTTGTGTCCACTAGATGTCCTCCTAGAGCAAATGAAGCTCATGAAGCATTGCTCTTTAGTGAACCAATTTAGACAAAGGCTTCAGTGCTTCAAGAAAGCTTCATTTGCACATCACTACTGTCAGGGATGGTGGTGAAGGACCCAAACGCAGGAGACAGGACATGGTGGCAGAAACTCAAACATTTACTTAGATAAACTCAACCATGACAAAACCAGGAGAAACCAAACCAGTAACGTGACAGAGCAGACCAGATGACCTGACAATGAGAACTGAAGACCAGACACTTAAATAGGCGGAGGACAATTAACTAAATGAAAACAGCTGTGGGTGATTTGACCAGAACAGGGTTAGACTCACAAGGAAAACGGAACATGACAAAACTTAATCATGGATCATGACAGCCAGTCATTATGTGGTTTCTTCAGTAATATGTATCTGCTGTATGGTCATTATTATTATTTTAATTTATTACTGATTTATGGAAGTTTTTTAGTCCCATCAGACTCTGAATTTTTTTTTAACCCCTGATTTTTTTATGCTGAATTTTTTAACCTCTGAATTTTTATTGTGAATTTTTATTCTGATTTTTTTTAACCCCTGAATTTGTGTTCTGAATTTTCTTAACCTCTGATTTTTTAACCCCTGAATTTTTATTCTGAATTTTTTTTCAACCCTTGCTTTTTAAACAGCAAAATTTTATGCTCCCAAAAATATTTTCTATCTTAAAAAAAAATCTGTGTTTTTAATTTCGAGACTTAAAATTTAGATTTGTCAGAAATTCAACTTAAAAAAAAATTCAGAGTCTGATGGAACTAAAAAACTTCCATACTAATTTGCCTGCTTTTTAATTCATTATTTAATATATTTATTTATTTTATTCATTATTTTGTGTCAAAAACAAAGATATTTGAGAACATTGGAATGCTTTATCTGCGCTTTTCTTGTGGAAATCCTGATACGGCCCGGCCTCACCCAGACTCTTCCTCCGGCGGCCCCCGGCTAAATTGAGTTTGAGACCCCTGGTCTACTACATGTCATGTGTTTCGAACGGCCTGAAATCAGCGAATCTGCTAGTGCAGGCGCCCCTGTCTGCTGAGCAGGAGGTGAAGAAAAAGGGATGGGGGGGGGGGACTGTTCAGCTGCAGTTCTCTCCTAAACGAAGAAGACGGATGAAGAAAGAGGGCGGGAAGTACTCTGTAGAATAAACTTCAGGGCTTTGATAAAAAGTTGATGCTTTGAAATGAAAGTGTTTATCTAAAGCAGGGGTCTCAAACTCAAATCAGCCGGGGGCCACTGGAGGCGGAGTCTAGGTGAGGCCGGGCCGCATCAGGATTTTCTCAAGAAAATCGCGGAGAAAACATTCCAATGTTCTTAAATATCTTTATTTTTAACACAAAATAATGAAAAAATAATGAACGACGTGTACAGATCTTTGTCCGTGTTGATTTATATATATACAAAAATAAGGGTAGTTAATGTCCGTTTCTGAAATAGTTTATATTGAAGATTAAATTTAAGATATATTGCTAGGGGGTAGGATTAAAAAAAGTTTTTTAAACTTCTTCCTACTCCATTTCAAACTACATAATTGAGGTGTAATGTTTTTATATATAATTTATGTAGAATTTTCTGTTGTTTTCTTGTTTTTTACCATGTACATTAAAAGATGAATAAAAAAACCAAATAAATTAGTAATAAATAAATGAAATAATAATAACCAAACAACAGATACAGACAACTGAAGAAACCACACATTGACTGACTAGAGAAAACGAATTATTTGTGTTCAGTTTCAAATGTCTGTATTAACAGAGCCTCCTTCAGAGTTAGAGAAAAGCTCCGGTACCGAGAAATTCTTTGAAGGATTTCATTTTATGTAGATTTTTGTAGAACTCCTCACAATAAATACATCTGACCTACAGTGGTGGACAAAAGTGTTGATACCCCTCAGTTATAGAAGGACAAACCTACAATTCTCACTGAAATCACTCGAAACTTACAAAAGTAACAATAAATAAATTAAAAACAAATAAAATTAAACAATCAAAATCAGCCATCAATTTTGAATTGTTGATTAACATAATTATTTAAAAAAACAAACTAATGAAACAGGCCTGGACAAAAATGTTGGTACGTCAATAAAAGATTGAAAACTATTTGACCAGAGTGACATGATTAACTCAGGTGTGTCCTTTAATTGACATCACAGGTGTTTTATTTATTGTTACTTTTGTAAGTTTTTAGTTATTTCAGTGAGAATTGTGAGTTTGTCCTCCTTTAACTGAGGGGTACCAACACTTTTGTCCACGTCTGTATGTGTCTTCCATTCATTGGAGGTGTGGGGTGCTTGTGTGCGCGTGGCGGCTGCTTTCCATGGGGGTTCTATTCAAACGCGCGTAGCAGAATATCGGACTTCTATCACGTTTACATGGACTGGAATGCGCGCCGACACAGTCGGTGTGTGAACCTTAAAAGTCACAGACACGCGCGCGCAGGCGCGAGCCAAGCTCAGGATCACGTCTGACAGGCGGGAGCAGCGGATCGCCACGGGGGGCGGGCTACAGGTTTGAGGCTCGGAGCTTGTGGAGTTCTGGTTAGGAACAGTCAGCACGTCAAAAATGTATTCCTCAACATCATACATGTCTCTCATTCATTCTGAGAGAGACATCCACAGACGGAGCTGGTAGCCCCTTCGACACGCGGCGACAGAAACACATTTTTTGACGAGCCGCGAGCAGCAAATTCCCCGCGCGGGGCACGAGAATTTGTCACAGAAATCACGTCTGGTGCTTCATGGCTCCTCCTCCGCCCAGCTGATTGAAGGAATGAATGAACGATAGACAGAGGTACTGGACAGACAGCCGATGTCCCGCCTCCAGAGTCACATACCTCACTGTGATTGGTTCATTCAGCTCTGCACATAACAACTGTCATTCATATCAGCCTTGCGGGCCGCACTAACAGTAATCTTTCATATGAAGATGGGGGCCGCAAATCATCATCCTGCGGGCCGCAGATGGCCCGCGGGCCGCGAGTTTGAGACCCCTGATCTAAAGGTTCAGAGAAAAGACGTGTAGTTTGTTAAAACAAAATTACATTTCTGTTATGTTATAAAACCTGACATAAGACTCCACTTTCAATTAGTGTTTTGTTCTTGTAAGAGAATAATTATAAACTGAAAATTTCAAAAATAAAGAGAATAACAGTTTTGATAAATATTGAACTTTTTATTAGACGAATGTTTGGCTCGTATAAATCTAATATGGCTGGTAGACTTTGGATGTCATAACTGAAAATGTTTTTAACATTGGACTGAAAACAGCAACATGACTGATTCTTCTTCTCTGGAGTACAGATTGATATGGTCATTTACATTTTCAAATCCTGAATTCTTTTTTTAACCATCATATTTTCTTACATAGTTTTATTTATATAGTATGTTTTTTAGTTTATATTATTGTATGTACTGATAACTGTTGTTATTCTGCAAAGCACTGTGTTAAATGTCTGTATGTTGTTTTTCGATTGTAAGTCTAGGAAAACATGGCAACGGACAAACAAAATTCAGTTGTGACGGGGGGGAGAGGGTCTTGGAGGGTCTCGCCCGGGGAGTAATTCAGTGTAGAACCGCCACTGATCAGGCTCACCATATTTATGTTCCGTTTGCACCCCATTCTTCGCGAAGTATTGCCTAGTTTACCCCAGCAATTTCTGAGCGGTTCTGATATATCTTTTGCCTACTCGTGTTTTGACCCTTGCCTGTCTTACTCGCCTCCTTGTCTAGCTCCTTGTCTTTGACCTCTGCCTGACCTATGACCACGTCTCTGTTTTTGCCCCTGTCTGTTTTGAATGTTTATTAAAACGTACTTGCTTGCACATGGATCCAGACGCCTCCGCGTCTTTGTCACAGTAGGGATGGGAATTAATAAGATTTTTACAATTCCGGTTTCGATTTTGTTTAACGATTCGATTCTTTAGCAATTCTCTTATCAATTTTTTTTTTTTTTTAAATAGAACAAACTGTTTTAATGTCTCATCTTCAAATAAGATACAAGTTTACATTTACATGACTTTACAAAACTAACAGTGAGATCTTATGAAAGGCCCAGCTGAGGACCATCAACACTAACAAACAAATAATTAACTTGAGAAAACAATAGTATGTCAGCCCAATATCTGGGTATAAGCATCTGTGAAAACATTACATTGTGTCAGTATTAGGGCTGAGAATCTCAGAGTCATTTACAATACACTGCAATTCAGGATACATGGCTCACGATACCAACAGTATTGCAATATAAACAAGCCGTTAAACAAGCAAGGTGTGATGCTGAGCCTGGAGCTCCCTCCCTCCGCCACTAGAGGGAGCCCTCACCTCACCTTCCCCTGTCCTTACCTGGAGCCTCCCTCACCTGTTTTCACCAGCACCTGTGTTTCATTTGTTCATCAGTCCCCTATTATTTAACCTGCCTTCGCCCCACT
>NC_050520.1:16040757-16048724 GCF_002922805.2 Oryzias melastigma
AAGGTTTCAATTTAACCTTTTTATTATTCAAAACACAAGGGCTCTTTATTTTTCAAAACTCATCACAGACAATAAACACAACCTCCAGTTTCTTTTTATGACTATTGATTTTTCATTGAACAAAGATTTTAATAAAGCAATCATGCCTCACTCAGAAACTGCATGTGAGGATTTTGCGAATCACTTCAGGAGTAAAGTCAATGCTATTAGATCTAACCTTCCACCGATACATAGCACTAATGTTAGCAGGTCAGTGGTATTGTCTTTACCTGAGGAAACACTGGAGAGTTTTGTCCTGGTTGATGAGAAGACGCTTGGTCGAATTTTTTTCCAAGCAAAAACTACAACCTGCCTTTTAGACCCCATCCCCACTTCTTTTAAAAACGCGTTAAGGATTCTTTGAGCCAGAGCTTTTAAACATATTAAATACCTCTCTTTAGACGGGTGTCTTCCCCTCTGCCTGTAAGACCGCAGTGGAGAAGCTCCTTCTGAAGAAGAGTAACTTGGATCCAAGTACTAGGGATAATTATAGACCTGTAGCCAACTTAACATTTTTAGGGAAAATTATTGAAAAAACTTTTTTTATTCGATTGCATGATTTTTAAGTGTACATAATGTTTTAGAAAAATATCAATTTGGTTTTAGGACAAACCACAGTACTGAGACGGCCCTTTTAAAGATTTTAACTGACCTAAGGAATAATTCTGACTCGCAGAAACTCTCTGTCCTGGTGCTACTTGATCCTAGTGCCGCCTTCGATACGGTAGTTCACCAGATTTTATTAGACAGACACTGGAGTCGGGTTGGCCTCTCAGGTACTGTTCTTAACTGGTTCCACTCTTATCTCACAGATCGAAATTTTTATGTAAGTTTGGAATCATGCTCCTCGAGAATCCACAAAATAAGTTGTGGGGTTCCACAAGGGTCAATTTTAGGTCCCATTCTTTTTAATTTGTACATGTTGCCTCTTGGGGATGTCATCAGGAGACACGGCGTTGACTTTAACATCTACGCTGATGACACTCTACATCGCAATGTCTCCTGATGACCTTGAACCTATAAACACTCTTTTAAATTCTATTTTAGACATAAAGTCATGGATGGCAGATAAGTTCTTACAGCTCAACCAAGACAAAACAGAAGTTTTAATCATCGGTCCTGAAGACAAGGGAGAGAGAGGATTTTACTGAAGCTCAATAATTTTAATCCTTCTCAGTGTGTGAGAGACTTGGGCGTACTCTTTGACTCTGAGCTGAATTTTATTCCACACATTAAAAATGTTGTGAAGACAGGTTTTTAATCAACTCAAAAATATCGCCAGAGTCTGCCCATCCATCTCTCTTGCCAGCACAGAGGTGCTGATGCATGCTTTTATTTTTTTAATCGTTTAGATCAGTGTTTTTCAACCTTTTTTGAGTTAAGGCACACTTTTTCCATGAAAAAAATCCCGCGGCACACTAGGATCCAAAAAGGTTAAAAAATTAGCCTGTATTGATGTACAGTCCCTCCACAATCTAGTGATTTTCAACCAATCTCTACCACCATTGTTCCTCTGCCCAAGAAGCATCACATCTCCAGCTTCAATGACTACAGACCAGTGGCTCTCACTCCAACAGCCATTAGGTGCTTTGAAAAACTGGTCCGTAACCACATCACTGCTGTTCTCCCACCAGGACTTGACTCCCACCAGTTTGCATACAGGGAGAACCGATCCACAGAGGATGCCATAGAAACGGCCCTGTATGCTGCTCTTTCCCATCTAGAGCAGCGGGGGAGCTACGTGAGGATGCTCTTTGTGGATTACAGCTCAGCCTTTAACACCATCCTCCCCCACAAGCTGGTGGCCAAGCTGGAGGACCTGGGACTGCCCAGCTCAACCTGCCTGTGGATCAGCAGCTTCCTCTCCGGTCACAGACAGAGAGTCAGAGTGGGACATTGTACATCCTCAGCACTCAGCCTCAGAACCGGCTCCCCCCAGAGGATGTGTACTGAGTCCTCTCCTCTACTCCCTGTACACGTACGACTGCACACCTGCCCACCACAGCAACACCATCGTAAAGTTTGCTGACGACACTACAGTGGTGGGACTCATCTCTGACGGGGACGAATCAGCCTACAGAGATGAAGTGGAGCGGCTGTCTACATGGTGTTCATCCAACAACCTCCTCCTCAACATAACGAAGACCAAAGAACTGATAATTGACTTCCGGAAGAAGAAGACTGACATTCTGCCACTATTCATCCGTGGGGACTGCATGGAGAGGGTGACAGACTTCCGCTTCCTGGGAGTCCACATCGAGGAGAGCTTAACCTGGAGTTTGAACACCACCGAGCTGCTGAAAAAGGCCCAGCAGAGACTGTATTTCCTGAGGTTACTCAGGAAAAACAACATCAACCAAAGACTGCTGGTGACCTTCTACCGTGCCACCTTAAAGTGCATTAACTTATTGCATATGCACTTGGTTCAGCAGCTGTACAGTGGCACAGAGGAAAGCTCTCCAGCGGGTCATCGACACAGCTCAAAAGATTGTTGGCTGCCCCCTCCCCACCCTGGAAAGCCTGCACAGCTCCCGCTGCCTCAACAGAGCGCAGATGATCACCAGAGACACATCACACCCCGGACACTCCCTGTTTGATCTGTTGCCTTCAGGCAAACGCTACAGGTCAAGCAGAGTAAGGACAAAAAGACTCCAGAACAGTTTCTACCCCACTGCAATAAACCTGGTAAATGTGGCGAGGAAGCATTAAACCTGTAGTTCTTCCTGTAAACTGGGACAAAGTGGATGTTTCTCTCAGATTTATTATTTTAATTATTTTTGCTCTGGTTTTAACAAATACATACTGAGTATTCTGTTTCTTTTTTTAAATTATTTAATTTATTTTTTTAAATTGTGTAAATGTCCAGGTTTTACTTACCAGCACTTTATTATTTATTACTTTAATATTAAGTTTTTACCATGGGTTGATTTGAAGCATGAATGTTGCACTGACCAGGAGACACTTTTTAATTTCATTGTACCTGAGGCAATGACAAATAAAGATATCAATCTACATTTTTTTTATATAAGTGGGAAGCATCATTAATCAATTTGTTCAAGTTAAACGTATATCTCGTCAAAACAGTCTAAATTTATTATCATTAATGCATGATTTAAAAAAAATGCTTCTAAATAATCAGTTTTTATGAATTTTTTTTCTATTTTTTAGAATACTTCCAAAACTATTATACAAAGTAAAAACAATGTTATTTTCGTGTTTCCCTCTACAATAGTGATGAGAATTCTGGCTCAAAATTCAATTCTTTTGGATTTGTTTTCCAAAAACAGCAGCTCTTTTTGTCAGGAGGTGTGGGAGGACACAAGCGCAGGAGCGCAGGAGCGCGTTCCAAAAACAACGATATTTATTATCTTCTCAAAAGATAATGCAGGATGGCTCATGGTATTCGTTTAGAAAGCAAGACGAACTGGCAAAGACTGAAGGACAACATACAGCTTATATACAGGCAAGATAATTAAACACAGGTGCATCCACTAAGAGGGCATGAGAAACAGGTGGAAAGAAAAAACACCTGAAATGAGAAGAAGGTGAAAGTAAAAAAGAAATAAGCCCGGCTCAAAACCCCACACTTTTGGCTACCAAATGGCTTTTTAGGTTGTTGTTTGCTTTGTTTCATTCATTTTAAACTACTAGATAAGATTTTGCACAAAATTCATGATGTAAATATGATTTTATTCATATAAAGTGTAAATTATATAAATGCTGTTATTTATCCCTTCCAGATAGAATGTACAAAATTAATGGTAAAAGAACTAACAATTAACTATTCAGTTTTTAACTCTACGCATTTTAAGCTTTTTTCTTTTTAAACACATTTGAAGTGAACAACACAAAACTCTGCAACCACAACCCAAATACAAATTCAATTGTGCAAAAACCACTAAATCAAGACTTTTATTCACATTGACTGTTCTGCCCTAGGAAAGTTTTGTTAATTTTGTAGTTTCGATAAAGTTTTATTTTGAATCCAGCTTTATTGTTCATTGTCATAGCTACAAAGTTCGTTTGGATACACACGTCTGCAGTTTATTTTTTACTCCTTCAACTAACAGTCCTATAGAAAGCAATGACTGTAATTGAGACATGTTTATTAATTCTATATCGACAAATTTATAAATACTATTTTTCTGCCTTTGTAGTTTTACTCCATTGTCGATGAAATAAAAACGTCTTTGAAGCAAGGAGTTTAGCTGGCTGTTTCCTTGTGCAAACGCGGGGCGCAAAACACACAACTAGAACAGCACAGTAAAAAGCAGAGGTGGGACCAAGTCATTGTTTTGCAAGTCAGAGTCAAGTCCCAAGTCTTTGTCCTCAAGTCCGACTCAAGTCCCAAGTCGAGTCAAAAGTCAAGACCAACAAGTCTCAAGTCGAGTCACAAGTCCTACTATTAATGTTTCAAGTCATTTCAAGTCATTTAATAAACAATGTGATATTAGTTACACAGATCATGTTTGCTTTTAAGAACTGTATTTTGAAAGCATTTTAGCTAAATTCCCACTGAGTTGATTCATCCCCACCTCAAAAATCGAAAATAATTTCTCCATAACAAAAACACAGTTTACCACATTTGAAATGAGGTTAGATGGAGATGGCAGGGAACCCGGGATATTTAAGGGGTCATACCGTGATTTTCTTAAGCCTTTTAGAGTGAACTATATCTATATATATGATCATATATTACCTTTGGAACACTAAATAACACATTTATGAAATACTACCAGTTATTTTCTTTATTTTTTTTTCCTACCCGGAAGTAAAACAACTCGATTCCTGAGGCTCCGCCTGCTGCTGCGTGTGACTGCCGACCATTTGATGGTTTCATTCTAGAGCCAGCAGTGTGTATTCGTTTTTTCCCTCAAAAATAAATATTAATTATTTTCAAAGATGGATGCACATACCATCTGCCCTCACTAGGCCTGGCCATCAGTACACTGCTTCACAACAGAAATACACTCAACGACTGTGCCCAATGGGGGGGGGGTTCCTAAAGGAGTCCCACATCTACTGGGATACTGTTTGAGCTGGAATTTATTCAAGACAGGATGCAACCAGAAGATAGGTTTTCTGCATTTAAATGAAAGTTTTTTGCTGATCATCATTAGCTCAGAGGAGAAATTGGGTGTTGGTGTTAGACTGGGGGCGGAGCTATCAGAGCATACTCTTCCTAAAAGGGGCGGTCTCACTCTGTGACATCAGATCATGAGGCTCGTTTTCGTGGGTATGGGAGGGGCTGCTGCTAACAGTGCAGTTTGTAGAGGATTTATGGTACTCAGAAATGCATGAATGAATCAAAATACCACTTTGGAGTTCTTTATGTGAGGAATGAACATTAAAATACACTTAAATGCTCAAAAAGTTGTTTTTTCATGGTATGGTCCCTTTGAATCCCCTCACTACAGACCAGATATGTGCACTTAAGCTTGTGGGTGATGAGGTACTGACTCTTTCAGTCTAAATTAATAAACCAGTACATTTACCAACCAATGATTCTATTTCATTTCAGCATTTTCTTTATAAACAGAGCGGATACAGGAAGAAGAACTGAGGAAGAACGTAAAATGCAGAGTGGTTTAGTTCAGGGGTCTGCAACCTACGACTCCAGAGCCACATGTGGCTCTTCTATCCCTCCATGGTAATAGTAATTCTCAAAAATTTAGAGACAAGCTATTATTTTAGCAACATGCTAACATTTATGGCTAATTTGTTATCTACTGGAGTTTTTAGGCTAAGTTAGAGTATAGCTTTTTTTTTGCAACATGCTAATCTTTTTGACTAATTTAGTTATAGCGTAATTTTAGGCCATTGAGGAGTTCAGCTAGTAATTGAGCAATGAGCTAGCTTTTTTTTTTCCTAATTTGGCCTCTAATTAATTTTTTAAACATTTTTGGCTAATTTATTATCTCCCTGAGTTTTGAGGCTAATTTAGAGTTTAGCTTTTATTTTAGCAACATGCTAACATTTTTGGCCGATTTAATTTGCTGAGGTATTTTATGCTAGTTTGGAGTTCAGCTAGTAATTAGGCAGCAAGCTAGCTTTTTTGCTAATTTGGCCTCTACTTAAGGTAAAAGGTAAAAATGTTTTAAAAAATCCAATTTTGAGAAATGCTAGTATTTTTCATATTTTTTATTTTTTTCACGCCGAAAAAATAGATATAATTCATATATATTAGAAAAAGAAGGTCATTAATGCAAATCCAAATTTCTTAAAGGCTAAAGTAAGATGCAGTTCTTTCTAGGTTTGATCAGTGGTAAAAGAGCCCAAATGGCTCTTTTACTGTTAAAGGTTGCCGATTCCCTGGCTTAGTTTGACTAAAAAAAACAAAACAGAACAAAATATATGAATAGTACATCTAGGTTTATGTTTAACATTTTTGTTGTGAAATTGATTTTTTGTTGTTTGGAATACAATTTTTTTGTATTCAGTACAAAATTTCTGTCAACTTAGTGTCAAAATATCTTACATTAAGTTAACAGGAATTAAGTTAAATTATGTGTTCAAGACAGAAAAGTAGGATTCAAAACAAAAATGCTAAATGTAAAACTAAATGTGGTGTGTGTGTGTGTGTATATATATGGCAGTGTCCAAATTCAGGTGCTGCGACCTCCCGAGGCCGGGTTTGTCGGCCGGTGACATCACAGCGTCGCGACAAGTGCTGTCCAAATTCAGGGTCTGATTCAAACTCGGCCGACGAACGAGGCCTTACTCTTCCGATTTTGAAGGATCGTTCTGGTGTATCTTTCAATGCTAGCGATATCCCAAGGTGCATTGCGGTTGGTCCAGAATTTTTTTTCCCTGAAAATGGCGGATGGTGAAGAGAAGCGAGTTGGAGATAACTTCTCTTTTAAATTTAAGTAATACTCGTATATACTTGTATATTTAAGTTTTCGATCGTTTAAATAAGGCATGCAAACATTTTTTGAATCTTAAATTTTACAATAAAAGTAATTTTGTGGCATTTTCGGCTCGTATCCAAGATTCTGGCGCCGTTTTGCACAATTGTTAGCGTTTTTTTCTTTGTAACGTAATCATAATTTATAAAACAAGAACGTAATTTCATATCTTTATAGGGACCAAAGACCAGACCACAACCTTTATAAAGTTAAGAGGTGAAATTGATCATCTCCTCACCGGTGCCAAATTTTCGGCTGCATTGGCATGGAGGTAAAACTATTTTTTTGTCTTAAAAAAATTGAGTGCCTGTTGTGTTTGGATGTGAAACATTTTTGGGGAGTGATTGACCCTGTTATCCCACCTTCTTGTGTTTTTCAGGACTATCCTGGAGAAAATGCAGCTTCAACAATTTGTTACCCCCTTGCAGGCCAAAAAAAAGTGGGATAACCTTAAAAAAAAATACAAAGTATGTTGATGTGTGGTGAAGAATATGACATGTTTGATACACGTTAAATATACATGTTATAAAAGGTTTGTATGTCTTCTTTCCAAATGTTTTGATTTTGTGTGTCTAGGATTGTAAGTATCCAGGCTCAGGAGAGGGAGTTAGTGGCAAGCCGACTGCTGCTACTTGGCCCTGGTTTGACCTCATGGATGAGGTATTAGGACAGAGGCCTTCCACCTGTCCTCCTGTCCTAATTTCCTCCATCCGTGAGGAAACTCCAGGAACCAGTGCAGCAGTGGATGAAAGAGAGGAAGCTGGAGGAGAGGAAAGGCCCGAGCCACCAGGAAGTAAAAGGAGGAGGGACAGTGACGAGCTGCTAGAGTTGTACAGGGAGGACATGAGGCAGCAGAGAGAGGCAGAACAACAGAGAGCACAAGAGAGGAGGGAGAACTTCGAGAGACTTTTCAGTCTTCTGGAAAAGATAGCAAATAAATAAATAAATGACACCCAATGGGTTTTTGTTAATAAATCTTGATATTTTTTTCAAAGTTAGTTAATTTAAAATGTGTAAATC
>NC_050520.1:16054569-16057472 GCF_002922805.2 Oryzias melastigma
GCAAGAGACTGATAAGTTCTGTTCTTCATCACTGCATCACATGCCGCAAGCTGAAAGAAAAGCTGGGAGTCCAAAAGATGGCCGACCTTCCTTCAGAGCGCTTAAACATGTCCCCACCGTTTACCTACATGGGCCTTGACGTTTTTGGTCCTTGGGATGTGACAGTTAGACGCACAAGGGGTGTTGCTGCTCAAAGCAAAAGACGGGCCATTCTCTTCACTTGCATGAGCACGAGGGCTGTGCACATAGAAGTAATTGAACCAATGGATTCATTGGCATGCATTAATGCTCTTCGGAGGCTCTTCGCTCTGAGAGGACCAGCGAAACAGCTCTACTCAGATAGGGGCACAAATTTTGTTGGAGCTAGTTCAGAACTAGCAAAGGACAGTGATGACACAGAACAGAACAAAATTCTAACACACCTTCATGACAATGGCTGCACATGGGTGTTCAATCCTCCACATGCTTCACATATGGGGGGAGTATGGGAGCGAATGATTGGTGTCAGCCGTAGAATTTTGGACTCCATGCTCGCTCAACGCAAACACCAACACTTGACACATTAAGTTCTCTGCACCCTCATGGCCGAAGTGTGTGCTATTATCAACGCAAGGCCATTGGCCCCGATCTCTTCTGATCCTTCCTCACTATTGCTTCTGACTCCTGCCATGCTTGTGACCCAGAAACCAAGCGTCCTCGCTCCAGCTGGTGACTTCACTGGGAAAGGTCTGTTCAAATGTCAGTGGAAAAGAGTTAAAGCTCTAGCAAGTGAGTTCTGGTCACGCTGGAAGAACTAATATTTTCATACTCTTCAGCCCAGGCGCAAGTGGCACACGACACATCGTGACCTTCAAGTTGGTGATGTTGTGCTCCTTAAGGAGACCAACTCTCCTCGCAACCACTGGCCAATGGGTCTGGTCACATCCACCTTCCCAAGCAGTGATGGACGAATTCGTAAGGTCCAAGTGAAAACCTCTTCAGGAGGCAAAACAAAGACTTTCTTGAGACCTTGTTCAGATATTGTGTTGTTGTTAGCAAAAGAGGACAGAGAAAAACACAGTTAAAAAAAAAAAAGGGGTGGCATTAGCAATGCCAGACGGGGAGTGTTCTGCCCTAGGAAAGTTTTGTTAATTTTGTAGTTTCGATAAAGTTTTATTTTGAATCCAGCTTTATTGTTCATTGTCATAGCTACAAAGTTCGTTTGGATACACACGTCTGCAGTTTATTTTTTACTCCTTCAACTAACAGTCCTATGGAAAGCAATGACTGTAATTGAGACATGTTTATTAATTCTATATAGACGATTTTTTAAATACTATTTTTCTGTCTTTGTAGTTTTACTCCATTGTCGACGAAATAAAAACGTCTTTGAAGCAAGGAGTTTAGCTGGCTGTTTCCTTGTGCAAACGTGGGGTGCAAAACGCACAACAAGAACAGCACATTGACATTAAGAAAGACAAAAGAGTTTCAGCTTTGAGGATGTAATCTGTTTCTTCTGTCAGTAATGATCTGCTCTGTTTTAGAGAAGATTCTCTCAGTTCTCAGGTGTCTGGACAGGTTGATTGTGGAGCCATAAATATATACAGAATATATATACATATAGAATATTTCCTGTAGACTGTTCCTTCATACTATCAAGAAAAGTCAAATTATTCCAGTTTTTTTCTTCTTTTCTAATGTCTCCCATTTTCTTTATATTTTGTGTTGATGTTTTCTCTCTCCCTGTTTGGCTCTTGCGCTGCTGAACGTGTAAGCCCCTACCCCTCCACCCAGCGCTCAGCGCGCGCACTTAACCCAATGCATCATGGGGGCTGTTGTGCATAAACTCACGCAGATGCCGGCATACTGTCGTTTCTGAGCTTCATTCTTTTGTTCACTTTTTAAACTGTCTGACGTCGGATCCCGCTGGAAGCTACACTGCTAAACACGAGCTTTACCTGTTATTTTTGTTGGAACTGAGAGACTTTATGAGCTGAATCAGAACAAGGAAGTGAGGACGTTAACCACTTCTTATTGGTCAGATTGATGACATGTGATCAAGAGATCGACAATGATTGGCGGAGACAGTTGAAGGGGGCGGGGCTTTTCTAAAAGCTGAGTTTGAGGCTAGTTTTGCGGCTGGATTGCGGTAACATCATTCTGATTAGTCATTTATAGAATCAAAGAATTATTTCTTTTACCATCTTGCATATTCAAAACTATCCAGTGTTAAATCTGGGCCGTTTGGATGAGCGTATATCATAGTGATGGTAAATGTTTTAGATATGTGAAAATTGGTAATTTCCCGCGGCACACCAGACCATCCCTTACGGCACACTAGTGTGCCGCGGCACACTGGTTGAAAAACACTGGTTTAGATTATTGTAATGCCCTGCTCTCAGGTTTACCTAAAAAGTCTCTGTCAAATCTACGACTTCTTCAGAACTCAGGGGCACGAGTTATGACGAGATCAAGGGGCCAGGAGCACATTTAACCAGTTTTAAAATTGCTGCATTGGCTCCCTGTGCATTTCAGGATTGATTTTAAAGTTCTCTTAATGGTTTATAAATGTTTTAATGGTCTTGGGCCTTCTTATCTCAATGATCTTTTATGAACCCTCACGGACCCTGAGGTCTTCCGGCACTGGCCTCTTGGTTGTTCCTAAGGTGAGGACCAAAACCAATGGTGAGGCTTCGTTCCAACATTACGGTCCTCGCCTCTGGAACAGCCTGCTGGAGAGCTTCAGGGCCACAGAGACCATAGAGCTTTTTAGGAAGAGGTTCAAGACCCACCTTTTTAATCTGGCTTTTACATGACTTTCCTAGTGATTGAATTTGATCTTCTCTTCTTTGATTTATCTTATATATATATATATATATTAGAGCTGTCAGGCGATTAAAATTTTTAATCGCGATTAATCGCAT
>NC_050520.1:16058170-16061071 GCF_002922805.2 Oryzias melastigma
TTTTGACGCATTAATCGCGGATTTTCTCATACGTGCCTTTGCAGACCACGCGCGCGGGAGTTCATAAGTCATTGCCCTCTAACTCACCGGCCGCTCTCTCTAGATCGGTCTCCAACCACCGAGCTGGTAGCCAGAACCGGCCCGACGCCAGGACGCGGAGAGCTCTTGCACCCTAACCCGGCTCTGGTTTGCGTCCAGTACCACGTTGGGTGGTATCACCTGACAGCTCTAATATATATATATATATATATATATATATATATATATATATATATATATATATTATTTAACTTCTATGTGAATCACTTTATAGTTAATGTTTTTACTATCATATTTACATTATTTTTGCATTTTTTTATTTATTATTATTTTTATTTAGTTTGAACTCCAGTATTTCCTCACGGAGATCCTCTGTTCTCGGATTCCAACTGCGGAGGGGGCTATTGGTACGGTCCCTGTTCTCTTTAAGGCGAATAAGGTCCAGCTCTGTGGAGCGGGCCCTGCACTACCCCGTGCTGAGCGTGCGCTGCGGCGATGCCCCTCATGGTCAGGCTGGGTCTTGAATAAGGGGATTCTCGTAATATCGTTTCTACACAGAAGTACCAAACCAGATTATTCTTAGAGATCTGCAGTTTTTACTCTTTATTCACTTTTATTGACAAGGTTCCTATTGGGGCAACTTGGGGGTGGGGGGAGGAACTAGGGGAGAGAGGGATATTCGTTTTGTGTCTTTGTATAAATTTGTTTTTAAACACTGTGTTTTTTGTTTTTAATATGTATTTTATTTGCTTTTATGTTAAGCGCCTTGTATTTCGGCCAAAGAAGTGGCGCTATACAAATAAAAAAAGTTTGAACAATTAATGTGGAAATAAAAAATTCACATTCGTTCAGATTCCCTTTAATTAATTTTAAATTTTATGTCAAACAATTTGTTATTGTTGAGGCAACATATGAACTTATAGCCTGTTAATATTATAGGATCTTTGTTTTTTTTTTATTTTACACACTTTTCTTTGATAACCAACACTGTAGTCACGTGCATCACGTGTGTATGGCTAAAATACACACTTGTTGGATCAATAACTCCATTAGACGTCTGATTTGGATGGTCAGGCACTGCGTAACTCTCCGCTAGAATCTGATGTATTTTAGCGCGTGGTTTGGACATGTTCCTGCTGTTACCGCCCTCACAAACCATGTTATGTTCATTGAAAACAGTGCGCACTGTCTGTGTGTACTTTAGTAAAAATACTGACACAGCTCGGACCTTTTCGCTCGCAGGCTCTCTGCCTCCTGCTTGTTCTCATCTGTGGAGCAGGTGGAGAGGAGCCCCGCACCCCCCACTGCGGAGAAACAGCGGGAAAAGTGACTCAGTGTTCGCGCTGAACCCATGCTACTCGGTCTAAGGGCCGAAATCTAAATGAGATCCTGGTCCGTGGGCCAAATACAGTATTTTCCACGTTATGAAATAAAAGGAGAGAATAAAGAATATGGTTTAACGCATTTATTTTTAGTATTTATTCATTAAGGTAACACAAATAAGCAATAATAAAACATAAGTTACATTTGTCTTTGACACTTTTAAGTATATTAAAACCGTAGAGTTTTGAAAAACCATAGAGAAGTAATCAGAAACTAGAATGAATCGTACACATTTAAGGCAAATATAGAATCTGATTTATTAACAATAAACGGGAGCTGAGGAAAACAATGGTCTGAGTCGTTTCAGATCAAAACATTTTGACTGATATTGTTTTTAATATGTATTTTATTTACTTTATGTTAAGCGCTTTGTGTTTCGCTGAATGAAAGGCGCTATATAAATTAATAAAGTTTGAGTTAAGTAAGGGGTTTTAACACTTTAAAGTTCCCCTTCAATGAAAATCCTGTTTTTGAGCTTTTATCGTGTATGTATGGCATTTTTCTTCTGAAAGATAAAAAAATATAATAAGATATCATTTCGTGTTTGCATTTTCGAGTATTTCTCCTTTTAAGTTGCTGTCAATCAAAGTCCCCGACAAAAACTCTGTTTGAATTCCTGAAACTTTCATATGCCACAGTAGCTAGCTAACCCGGATTTAGCTGTAGGGGCTGGAGAAAATAATATAACGTCCCATTTCTGTGCTGTAAAGAATTGTAATTCAAAACCAGGTTTTATTATTTTGTGATTGAAATTCATGTCCGCTCCCCACGCACAGCTGCGAGCACCTATAACGGAGAGGCGCTGCAACAGCAGCCCCGCAGGGTTACACTCCTCAACAACATAGAGGAATTTTTTTTTTTTTTTTTTTTTTGTAAAGCAGGCTTCAGATCAACATGAAAAAAATACTCTTTAAGACAATTAAGATGTGGAATTTTCGTTTAACTTCACAGTCCTAATTAAAACCCCACTGGGAACGTTTTAAAGAAAATAAAAAAATTAGTTGTATTTATTATAAATAATAAATTCCAGTATCAATGTGAAACTATGAATGTGAGCAGGATGTCCTTTACTAAATATTTCACTCTCTGTGTAAGATAAAGCATTGAATTAATGTGGACATAAAACAAAGGTTAATATTTTTATCACGTTAATATTCACAACAGTTTGTTCTACTGCCATCTAGTAGAATCAATTGTTTTCTACAATCAGCTTTCATGTTATTTTGCTAAAATCTACAGATTATACTGAAAATGATTTCATTTGTTCTGAATAAGAATAAACACATTTATACAAGGAAATAACTGTAAAGGGTAGTAGTTCATCAGTTGACTTTGTGACTTTCATGTCTTTGAATAAAAAAAGGGACTGGAGAAGAGGAGTGGAGAACACAGACATCCTCCTGACACTTGTGAGCTTGCAGTGATCCCTAGTTTTCTTCTGTATTGTTGCAGAAAAGTGATGAAGCTATTATGGATTAC
>NC_050520.1:16061164-16061306 GCF_002922805.2 Oryzias melastigma
CCTTTACCAGAAGTTGTTGGAAAACCCTCTGTTGCGTCAAGCACTTTTGCCACATCTGTGCCAAATGTGTTTCCTGAATCCGCTATCACCCGCGCACAGGCTCGTAAGATGGGTGAAATAATAGATTTGTCTGAGTCTTTTA
>NC_050520.1:16061333-16063373 GCF_002922805.2 Oryzias melastigma
CACAGTGACATCATCGTATCTTTTGATGTGATGATGTCACAGTGACATCATCACATCTGGTCACATGATTACATTAAAAGATTTGATGATGTCACAATGGCATCATATCAATATTATATTTAACTTTATGACATCGACACGACACCCTGTGACACCTCTATTTGACATGCTGATGTAATTTGCTCGGCATTTATTTTACTGTAGGTCAAAAAGCTAGCACATGGCACACATTACCGGATTCCAGTTTTAAAGTTTTGAGGCTTACTAGAGAAACCTACTAGAGAAACCTCTTACAATAGAAAGAAAGATGTACAGAAAGAGTAATCAGGAGATGTACAGGCCGGAATATCGTGACGTCTATGGTGAAGTTCTTCCGAGTCACAGAACTCGTGAAACCACCATAGTAAAAAGGAAACAGGCGTTAGGCTCACCACCGCTGCCACTTTTAGGGCGGCATAACATCATGGCGAGAAATCGTTTGGCCGGCATCAAAAAAGCACAAAGGCTCAAACAACAGGAGCTTCAAGAAATGTACAATGAATGCCCGGTTCAAGATCGTGCATTCAATCAAACTAGGGCTTTTCAAGAAGAATCGCGACAAAAATGGATCGCAGACACAAAAGAGGAATACCGTAACGTGTACGGGGAAGTTCTCCCTCATCGGGGGACTCCTGAAACGTATATGGCTCGAATGAAAATTCCAGAAAAGCTCAAACAGGAAAAAACTCCAGAAATGTACAATGAACGCAGGTTTCAAAGCAAAAAAGAAAAGCCTGCCACACTGGAGCTTTCAAAAGGAAGACAACAAGTGCTAAAGGCGGAAACAAGAAAAAATAGAATCGCAGACACGGCACAGGAATATCGTGATGTGTATGGGAAAGTTCTCCCGCATCATTGCACTCATGAAGCTTCCATCCCAAAAAAGAAACAGGCGTTAGGCCCACCACTTTTGGAGCGGCATGCCATCAGGGAAAGAAACTGTTTGCCCTGCAAAGAAAAAGTAGAAAGGCTCAAACAGGAGGAACTTCAAGAAATGCACAATGCACGTCAAAAATCAAAGCCTGAAACCCTGTACCTCTTAAATCGAAGGCAACAGACAGATTGTGCACACAATCCAAGTAGTATTTTTCAAGAATGTTCAAGAAAAAATTCTACCTTTGGCAAGCCACAGGAACATTGTGACCTGTACAGGGCAGTTCCCCCACGCATTGGTATTTCTCAAAAGTCTGTGACCAGTGTGAAAAATGCAGAAAAGGTCAAACTGGAAAAAACTAAAGAAATGCACAATGAATGCCAGTTTCAAAGCAAAAAGGAAAAACCTGCCACACTGGAGCTTTCGAAAGGAAGACAAGTGCCAAAGACAGAAACAAGAAAAAATAGGATCGCAGACACGGCACAGGAATATCGTGACGTGAAAGTTCCCCCACATCATAGCACCTGTGAAGCTTCCGTCACAAAAAGGAAACAGGCGCTGGGCTCACCACCGCTCCCACTTTTGGAGCGGCACGAAATCATTGCAAGAAAGCATTTGGCCGTTGTCGAAAGAGCAGAAAAGCTCAGACTGGAAAATGTTAAAAAAAGGTACAATGACCTGACTGACAGGAAACTAACAGGACCTGTACAACCGCTTTTGCCCAGACGAAAGACAGGAGGAAATGATCATTTCCAATCAAAAGACAGCCAGAAAGAGCCTTTTCTGAGTTGTAGAGGTACAGGACAAGTACTGGCGCAACGTTCTAAAAAAACAACGTATCTGCCTTCTGTCAACCAAAAAATACCTAAACACCAGAAGTCATAGAATAACCCTAACAAGTTAGGGTTATTACTGTAGGCATTACGGTTAGAGTTATAACTGTAGGCATTAGGATTAGAGTTATAACTGTAGGTATTAGGGTTAGAGTTATAACTGTAGGCATTAGGGTTAGAGTTATAACTGTAGGCATTAGGGTTAGAGCTATACCTGTAGGTATTAGGGTTAGGGGTTAGAGTAATAACTGTAGGTTTCAAATTTTATTTGTAAAAAAGCGCTACTCATACTAA
>NC_050520.1:16063491-16066054 GCF_002922805.2 Oryzias melastigma
TTCTAAATGAGAATTGTAAAAGAAACTGTTGATAAGGCATTGGGATTAGAGTTATAACTGTAGGCATTAGGGTTAGAGTTATAACTGTAAGCATTAGGGTTAGAGCTATAACTGTAGGTATTAGGGTTAGGGTTTAGAATCATAACTGTAGGTTTCAAAGTTTATTTGTAAAAAAGCGCTTCTCATACTCAGCGCTTTACATTAAAAACAAAAACACATACAATAACAGCAAAAAAAAAAAAAAACTTCACCCCCCCCTCCCATCCCAACACATACAACCCATGATCCCATACTCAATGAAAATGTATAAAAATGACTTCTAAATGAGAATTGTAAAATAAACTGTAGATAACTGTATGTATTAGGGTTAGTAGGACAAACGTTCATACAGCCTCACCAGGGGCAGGGCACCAGGACCACCCCATCCCAGGAAGGGAAGTGAAATAATTACAACAAAATAGGGTTATTACAGTCGGTATAAGGGTTAGGTTATAACTGTAGGTGTTAGAAAGGGACACATGCTTGAAAGGAAGCAAGAAGAAGCTATAGGTTATTTAAGGCCGTCCCTAAAAAATTAATAAAACAAAACAAATAAGCAATAAATATTATCTATATGTGGGATTGTATTTGTTATCTGAAAATGAAATGTATATACAAATAGAAGTACTACACTAACTAGTAATTATAACAATTGCATAAAAAGTTGGTTAGTATATTCTAAATACCATGATTTGATTGTTGTCCAGGAAGTGTAAAAATTATAAATCCTAAACCTTGTTTCTTGTTTTATCAAGATCAACATTTTTCCCCTCCGTGAACTGCCACCTTAACGTGGTGGATGGGTTTGAGAGTTTGAGTGATCCCAGAAGCTAAGCTATCTGGTGCTTTTGGAAGACCCCTAGTGGGGTCTCCCACTGCAGATAGTTCCTGGGTGACAAGCCAGACTAAGAGCAGTTCAGAAACCTCCTTATGAGAGGCACATCTGTAGATTCCATTACAGTGCTTGGATTGGGGTCACAAAGGCCCCACTTTGGAACCAGGACTGGACCTGGGGCTCGCAGGTGAGTGATTGGTGACTGAAGCCGGTCCCGGTCGGGTCCAGCTTGAAGAAACGACGTGGCATCACTCTCCCATGGGCTCACCATCTGCAGGGGAGCCCAAATGGGGCTGGTGTAATGTGGCTTAAGTGGCAGTCAAAGGTCGCTGCCTCGGTGGCCTATACTCCGGTCATGAAAGTTGGCTTTTGGGTCATGGAACGTCACCTCCCTGAGAGGGAAGCAGCCTAAGCTTGTGAGGGAAGTATCTGAAGGTACTGTAAAGTGCCCCATGGGAAACTCCATTGTCAACCTTCAATGCCTACATGGGCAACAGCTGGTCACATGGAGGAGGGTGATCGGAAGAAAATGCATCCTAAATCTGAACCTGAGCAGTGTTTTGTTGTTGGACTTCGGTGCTCATTGTAGCTTGTTCATAGCAAACACCATGTTTAAGTGTCCACCAATACACTTGGTATCAGGTCACCCCAGGTAGGAGATTGATAATCGACTCGGTTAAAGAGAAGGGCAAAACTGTTTACTGATCACTACTAATAAATAATAATAATCTTTATTTATATGGCACCTTTCGAGATAAAAATCACAAAGTGCTTCACAATAAAACTACTACTACGGTTGAGGTAGCCCTCTGCTAGCCTCCCGGAGTTGGTTGATAAGGAAGTGAGATACAATAACCTTGTTTAGAAAAACAAGTCAATTTATTATAAAAGTAATAAATAGTTGTTAATAAAAGTTGGATCAAAGTTGTACAGAGCAGTACAATTGGGCAGAATATACGAAGAGAAAATACTCAACTCGATTTGTGCATGCTTATTCTTGATTTGTAACCCATATGATACATTTTGTGTATAATTACAAAAATTTCAAAGTTTAGAAAAACTACAAAAAAAACAGTGTACACATTCACAGCTTAAAATTACAACAGCTTGAAACAAATTAAACATGCAAAACTTTAGCAATTACACACAAATCACTTGTTACGCTGGAGTCACACCGGACGCGAGAGCGCCGCAAGGCGGCGCGGAGTGCGCGCCGATTTGCGGCGGTCTATTAGTCACACCAGACGCGATTTTTTTCCGCGACGGGCGCTTCTGCTAGAGCTATTGCTTTTTTTTGCCATCATGGTCATTAACCAGGATATCGCCCTGTGTTTCTGCTAAAAGGGGATGGTCTCTGCCCCTGTTGACACAAACCCCGCCCCCCAACTCCGCAGTCGGCCCACTTCATTGATCGGTTTGTGCGCGTGTGTGCGTGTCTGTCTGTTTTGTTGTGTGTCTGTGTGCACGCACGCGCTCCCACGTGCTTCCGTCGATAAATTAATAAACTAAAAATATTACCTGATGTTTCTTCAAAAAAGAACCGCTCCTCTGTCTCTCTCTCGTTCAAACGCAGCCCCGTGCCCCACTCCAGTGTGCCCCCACTGCCCCGTCTGCCCTGCTTTTTTTCCTCCCAGAACCCTGCAGACCAACACACCCGCTCCAGAGATCTGTGGTGTCCGGGGTGGGGGC
>NC_050520.1:16066097-16066305 GCF_002922805.2 Oryzias melastigma
ATAAAACTACTACTACTGTTGAGGTAGCCGTCTGCTAGCCTCCCAGAGTTGGTTAAGGAAGTGAGATACAAAAACCTTGATTAGAAAAATAAGTCAATTTATTATAAATATAATGAATAGCTGTTATTAAAAGTTGGATCAAAGTTTTACAGAGCAGTAAAATTAGGCAGAATATATGAAGAGAAAATACTCAACTCGATTTGTGCGT
>NC_050520.1:16066318-16068865 GCF_002922805.2 Oryzias melastigma
TCGCTCCGCGCCTGGTGTGACCGACGCCATAGGTTAACATGGGCGCCGAATGGAAGCGCACGCCGTTCCGCGCCGCTTCGCGCCTGGTGTGACCGACGCCATAGGTTAACATGGGCGCCAAATGGAAGCGCACGCCGTTCCGCGGCGCTATCGCGTCCTGTGTGACTCCGGCGTTACACACACAAAACCCCAGTTGCACACAAATCTGATGTGAGATTCTTCTCAGATCTAAAAGATTTGTGTGTAAGTGATACGTTTAAATGCTGGTAGAATGCTGAGTTATCAGTAGGGATGGAAATTGATAAGATTTTTACAATTCCGGTTTAGATTCTGTTTAACGATTAGATTTTCATAATTTCATATATATACAGGGACGTGCACAGGATTTTTGAGGGGCAGCGGCTCAAGTTGAAAAGGGGCAAACATAAATAAATAAAATAAAACAACACTTTTTAGTCCTTTAAACAATGTGGAAATTAAGTAAAATATTAAAATAGAGTATGATTCTTTAACGGTACTTTTTTAAAAAAAAAATAGAACAAACTGTTTATTATCTTGTAACTTTTTGATGTCTTATCTTCAAATAAGATACAAGTATACATTTACATGACTTTACAAAACTAACAGTTAGACCTTTGAAAGGCCCAACTGAGGACCGTCAACACTAACAAACAAATAATAAACTTGAGAAAATAAAGCCTCAATGAGAATGTGTATGTCAGCCCAATATCTAGGTATAGGCATCTGTGAAAACGTTATATTGTGTCACTATTAGGGATGGGATTCTCAGAGACACTTGCAATACACTGTAATTCAGGATACATGGCTCAAGATACCAACAGTATTGCAATATGGTAAACATTGCAATAATCAATATATTACCTTGATAATTTATGATATATATCTATTATAAACACAAATGTATGTTTTTATTTTCTTTACATTTTTTTTTAGAATACTTTAAAACACAGTATGTCAATTTTACACCCTTTCCAACATTAAAATAAAATCATCAATAAATACTAACATGTCTTTGCAATAATTACATAAATTTTAGGTAATAAACAAATAAGCCAATAAACAAAGCTCTAGTTGGGCAGGGGCGGAGTGGGAAAACTCATGACTGACTGACTGAAACAAAATGAAGAGAAAATCAAATTTCTCACTTCAAAGAACAATAAATGTGGAAATAAAAAATTCACATTCGTTCAGATTCCCTTTAATTAATTTTAAATTTTATGTCAAACAATTTGTTATTGTTGAGGCAACCTATGAACTTTCAGCCTGTTAATATTATGGGATCATTGTTTTTTTAAATTTCACACACTTTTCTTTGATAACCAACACTGTAGTCACGTGCATCACGTGTGTATGGCTAGCATACACACTTGTTGGATCAATAACTCCATTAGACGTCTGATTTGGATGGTCAGGCACTGCGCAACCCTCCGCTAGAATCTGATGTATTTTAGCACGTGGTTTGGACATGTTCCTGCTGTTACCGCCCTCACAAACTATGTTATGTTACATTGAAAACAGTGCGCACTGTCTGTGTGTACTTTAGTAAAAACATAGACACAGCTCGGACCTTTTCACTCGCGGGCGCTCCGCCTCCCGCGTGTTCTCATCTGTGGAGCAGGTGGAGAGAGCCATGAGGAGCCCCGGCCTCCCCACTGCGGAAAAACAGCGGGAAAAGTGACTGTTCACGCTGAACCCACGCCTAAGGGCCAAAATCTAAATGGGATCCCGGTCCGCGGGCTAAATACAACATTTTTCACGTCATAAAATAAAAGGACAAAATAAAGAATATGGTTTAACATATTTATTTTGAGTCTTCATTCATTACAATAACACAAAGTGGGTTTTAACTCTTTAAAGTCCCCCTCCAAGTAAAATCATGTTTTTGAGCTTTTATGGTTTATGTGTGGCATTTTTCTTCTGAAAGAGAAACAATATAATAAGAAATCATTTTGTGTTTGCATTTTCGAGTATTTCTCCTTTTAAGTTGCTGTCAATCAAAGTCCCCGACAAAAACTCCGTTTGAATTCCTGAAACTTTCATATCCCACAGTAGCTATCCAACCCGGGTGTAGCTGTAGGGGCTGGAGAAAAAATTATAACGTCCCATTTCTGTGCTGTAAAGGATTGTAATTCAAAACCAGGTTTTATTAAATTGTGATTGAAATTCATGTCCGCTCCCCACGCAGTGAAGCCGCGGGTTGTTTTTAAGTTGGCCTCAGGTATTTATTGAAACAAAAAGGTGGCAACAGCGAGCGGCCGTTGGCGGGCGCGAGCGGTCGGTGGCGGGCGCGAGCGGCCCCGGCCTACTTTCGGGCGGCCGGTGGCAACAGCGAGCAGCGGGGGACAGCCAGTAGCAGCCGCGGGCGGCCGGTGACAGGCGCCGGTGGCCGGTGACAGGCGCCGGTGGCCGGTGGCAACAGCGAACAGTCGCGGGCAGCTAAAACGGAGCGGAGCTGCAACAGCAGCCCCGCGGGGTTACACTCCTCAACACTATAAGCCACGCCCACACAGAGGGATTTTTTTTTTT
>NC_050520.1:16068877-16085668 GCF_002922805.2 Oryzias melastigma
AGCAGGCTTCAGATCAACATGAAAAATGGCTTTTTAAGACATTTAGGATGTGGACTTTTTGTTAAAAACTTCACAGTCCCAATTAAAACCCCACTGAGAACGTTTAAAGAATATTTTAAAAAAATGTTGTAGGGGGACTTTAACACCTAAGCCTTGAAATGTCTGCCTGGACTTTTTTGCTCCTTTTGACAATGAAAGGGTCTAAAAACGTCCTACAGTTTTATGCTTTTGCTCCTTTTACAAGAAGACACTGAATTTTCAATGTATATCATAATTTTACAATGTTTTCTATTTTCATATTAGTGTTGGACCAATTCAATTCAAATGAAAAACACAAAAACATAATGTTAGAATTTTTAGAGAGAAAAACAGTGCAAATGTACATCAACAATAGATTTTGTTTGTTAGAAGTTTAAATTTGTCCAGTATCAAACTGTTTACAACAAAATTTTGTATGTTTCTCTCTAAATGTGAAAAAAATTAAAATATCTACAGACGTTTTTGGTCACACAGGGCAGTTCTGTCATCTTTGGCTCCTCAAAGGTTTTGGCGATGCTGCCAGTGATAGTCACATGTTCCACACTTCCAGGGAGTGCTCTTGGTGCAGATTCTGCAGCATTAGTGGGAAAAGATTTCACCTGCTGATGGTTTTCCTGCATTTAGTGGTCTTTGGACACCTGGGATGTGTCTAGGGTTGAGAATCTCCATCATCCGTTTCTGCATCTTTGTTGATGTGGTGAACAGCTTTGGTCTCTGACAACCTCACCAATGTCCAGCATCCTTACGTTTGGTCCTCCATCAGCAGCATCATCAGCTCCAGCTCAGCCTCTCACAGGAAACTTGAAGGAAAATAGTTTTCATTTGTTGTGATATTTATTTCCTGAAAAAACGTAAATATGTACCTATTTTATAAGATAACTTATAATTTAGGAGGAAAAAACAAGCTAACTTACATTTTAATGACATTTCTCTCACACAGTTTGTGTATCAGAGTAAAAACTAGCTAGCTGCTTGATTCCTTCAGGAAAAAAGACAGAAATGCAGCTCCACAAACATTACCTTTTCTTGCCAAAAATCACTCCTTCTGTTACTCCTTCAGTCCCAAAGTCTTCTCTGAACCTCCATGAAGGTTATATTTCCCACAATGGTTGTCTTTCAGACATTTTTCTTATTGTTTTTGCCGCTATTAAAACTCTTTTTTTACCCCTCCACTCTCTGTATTTCTCCACCGGAGCGGTGGAGAGTTAACAAAGAAGCTTCGCACGGGTTTCTGGGTAAAATGTAATGTCCAGATATTGACAAGAAAGCGCAAGGTCTTTAGCTTTCAGAAACTGTTAGTAAATAGAGCAAACCATTCAGGAATTACGGTAGTTCAAAAGTGCTTGTCCAAATGTGTTACAGACAACACGCTCGGTTGCTAAACACACACGGCTTCCACAGCCACACTTGACGGGCCAAAAGATAAGCGGGCCCTACTTTGGGCACCCCTGATTTAGACAAAAGGAGCACACACCCTGTCAGCTAGGATATAACAGATAATAGAAAAACATCAGTGGCGCTGACTTTTTTTTTTCACCATTAAGTGCTGAGCTGGCAGCTCCTTTGAATTGCCGCCCGTACCACTTGTTCACATAACCACTATCGCTTCCTACCCATTTCTTTACACGCTAGTCATCCGTCTGGCCCGAGGCCACTTCTCTGTCCGGCCCATAGACAGTCTAAATAGAACGTTATTCACGTCAATGGTCCGGCCCAGATATGTTGGTAAACCGCACTCTGGTGGACTCAACCAGCTGTGAGAATTTAAAAGGGGTGTTTATGTTGAATTGTACCTCCAAAGCTGACGGTGCCGTCTCTTAAAGTGATTGATGAACACTGCTACAAAGATTCATTCATGTTCTACCGTGAATATTTTTTTCCATGACGGCGACTGACCAGCCCGTGAATGTATCGTCCTGACTCTCCCAATTACCCACTCCGGCCTTGCTGCTGAGTCAATTAGCTTTGCATCTGGTTCTCTGGGGTAAGCAGGTACTCAAAGGGTCCATTCCCTAGGTGTGGATAAGTGGAGCTCCTAAGCACCCACAGATTGTAGGGCCGGTAGGCTGATCAACCCTCTCTGCCCTCTGGGTGTTTAGAAGGGCCTTGTGCTGCTATTGCGAAGTTCTGCCGCCACAGAGAGACCAGAGCGGAAATTTCTGTTATCCAAGCCCTCACTGGGTTAGGAGCAGGTGGAATGTCATTGGTTACAAAAATTGTGGAAAAATATTTTGTTCATCCTCTTCTGAAAGACATAAAAGCATCCATCCACCCTTTTTCATCCGCTCATTCAGGTCGCGGGAGCAGCAGTCTACTCAAAGATTCCCAGACTTCCCTCTCCCTGGCCACTTCCTCCAGCTCCTCTGGGGGGATCCCGAGGCGTTCCCAGGCCAGCCGAGTGTCCTGGGTCTTCCCCGGGGCCTCCACTTTTGTACACTGAGAACAATTAACAGAAATGAAAATGGCTATGGATGATCAACATGATCCTAAAGTGACTGACAGGAGACAGAACATGATCAGAAACACCACTGAAAAAAAACTAAGTCACAAAATTGTCAGCAACAGTAAAGTCATAGCGTTAAATATTTTTAATAATTTCTGCATTTTTTAGATAAAAGTTGTAGATCTCTTTTTAAAAATATTATCATCTGTATTAAACTTGATTCATGTTGATTCTTTCTGCAGTACAATACCAAAATAAGGAGCCTCCAGTGTTTTATTTTCTTTAGTCTTCCAAGTCTATGATAAAGTGAATTAATTTTTGCTGACAATAATTTGTTTACATAATATATAACAACTGTATTACTTTCACCTACACTGGTCATATAGCTGAGTAGTTATCTATTTGTACTCTATTTTAATATTTTACTTAATTTCCACATTGTTTAAAGGACTAAAAAGTGTTGTTTTATTTTATTTATTTATGTTTGCCCCTTTTCAACTTGAGCCGCTGCCCCTCAAAAATCCTGTGCACGTCCCTGTATATATATGAAATTATGAAAATCTAATTTTAACTCTAAATAAACCTCTTTTACATTTTTTTTCTTACAGTAATCTTTCCTTTTTGGGGGCTCTGCGTTTGGAGGTTTAAGGGGGGTACATGACGTTTGACAGCGTCGCGCTGCATGCTGGGATATGTCACGCTCTTGTTTACAAGATGGTAGAAGAGGTTGTTTGTCTCTGACTAAGAAAAAACAAACAGCATTTCCTCCTCGTCGCCGCGACAGTCTCTTGTCCGACTCCTGGCTTTTGTGGGTAGCGGCTCGCTGTTACTGCGTGGGCGCGGCCGGAGAGCGGGGAGTGACCGGGCAGCAGCCGCCTCAGGAACCGCTGAGATTCTGCACAGTCACCCTCACGAAACCTCAGGTTAGAACACGGAGTTCACCGGGAGCATACATATACGTATGAGGCCAGACGTCTCTACAAGTTTGGCTTTTGTTTATTGGTCGATCTGAATTTTTAGGTTTGCAAAATTGGAATACATACTTACAACTTGGCTTTGAATTATGTTTTTTGGCAATAGAGATGTGGTTCATTTATTTTTAGTCTCAGTTAAGTTGACAAGTTACAAAGGAAATGCAGTTCTGCTACAAACTACCAACCTGACCAATCAGATCTCTCAATCTTTTTGTATTTCAATGGTCTATCTTTTTCTAATTTTCATTTTTGTTTTCTTGCTAAACGTCATCAATGGATATCTAAACAAAATGAACTGTTTAAGTCAACAAATACAAACTGCCTCTATGATTTTTTTGTTGATAAAAGCTTCTGCTTCAGGGTCTATAATTTTAGAAATGATTAAGATCTTTTTTTGAGGATAGTTGATAAAATTAGGGTTATATGTGATTGAGCCTCAATCTCGACCTAATCAAATAACTATGAAAGAAACTGGCCAGGGGTTTAAGTACAATTGTTTTACTAGCATTATTAAATACATTTTAAGAAATGGCTATACTGTAGTCATCAAAGTATTTACTTAATAGTTAATAAGTATCAAACAACTACTCTAGGATTAAGTAAGTACAAATTTAATCATATTACATTTATACTTTAAAGCTTATGTAACCAAGCAAACAAAAACTACTTTAGAAAATCTTTTTTTTTCAAAGCACTTAAATTAAGTTTTTGAATGAACAGAATAAAAAGGAAAATCTATTCAAATACAATGTAAAGTGCAGCTTAACCCCTCTGCTCTCTTTGGGGTCCAGATGACTCCAAATGTTGATGTGTGATTCCTTCCATGACAAATGTGGACAAAGGTGGACAGGATTTTATGTCTGCCATGGATATTAGTGAAACTAAAAAATCAAAGATAAAAAAAGTTCAGCGTACTATCTTGTGGAGTCCAGATTACCCCACTTTTAATGTAAACAAGCTAAGGAGAGCGAAAGGGATAATTACTCTTAGAATCACAATTTTTACTAACAGTTACCTAGGTAAATGTAACTAATAAGTACTGACTAAAGCAAAAGCATTGGTTTCAACTACTAAAAATCCTTGTAGTCCTTTTTTTTTATTTTGTTTTGTTATTTGTATTGGACACTGTGAGCAAATTCCTAGAAATGACATGACTCAATGAATGAACAGTAGCTCCAAACCACTGCTGTCATTGCAAACTTTCGGCATGGTCAAAGTTAGTACACCCTGGAACTGACATAACAAGTGTTTAGGTCCCCATAGAAAGTGAATTAGCACTAGCCCTCGCAAAATCAGGCCAGAGCCTTTGGCGTAACTTCGTTATACGTCTATCGCCATATTGCAACCGATTGGCACCCCTCGACAACGATTAGTCCAAGTCAGTCTGAGTCACGCTTTTAGAGGAAGTATTGTCGCCAATCGTGAGTGACCTTGTTCCGGCTTGTTCAAAGTCAACACCCCTCCCACTGAAAGTGGCTTGGGGGAATCTGTCCATCAAACATTGGAGGTGGGGCCAACGGGCACCACATCTGATTGGTCAGTTTATAACTTGAATAACTGGCAACAAAAGAAAAATATCTTTAAAAAAGAAAAGAAAAGAAAAATACACCACAGCAAGAATGACTATTCCGACCAGTAAAGTGACAGAAATAACTGTCTATTTCTCAGTGGAAGTCTCTGGGACTTTGGCCTCTTTGAAACCTACAGGTACTTCCTATTTGGAACTATGGAGGGGAGGGGTTGAGTAGTCCATTGATATTCATGTCAATGGTACACCCTCAAGCGCACCCCTGAGGCCTATAGCCACAAGGGTTAGGCTGTCCCACTTGAATTTTTGTTTCTGAGCAAACATTATAGATAGTGTGTATAGATAATTGACTGTATACGAGAACGTTTGTACGTTTGATTGGCAGAATCTCCAGAACACACTTTCAGAAGGAGTGTGGCCTTCCAACAAGCTCTTGATTGTCCAGAGTGGTTGCCATAGAAAAGTTGACTCAGACCAAGTCGCACCAATCACTTTTTCCTGATATTGTCTGGCCCCAACATGGCGGTGTCCATATTGCAAAAAATGGCAACTGAATTGACTTCAATTTGTTGAAACCAGAAGTAAAGTATGAAGTCAGTAGTATGGACCAGTGTTGGATGCATTACAACAAGTTTGTATTACATCTCAACACCCTTTATTTAAATGCAAAATACTCTCACCTCCCAATTCTTAGACAATTATATAGTAAGGAAATACATTTGACTAGCAGCAACAAGTGATGTGTAGTGTTTTACAGCTTAGAAGTATCTTGCACAACTGTGGTATGAACTAACTCAGTGTTGCTCAACTGCTTTTTCAGAGTACTGCCCTGTTGTCTGAAGACGTAACCTGAATCCAGCCGAATGTAAGTCACCTTGTTTAGTGTTCAGCTTTGACTGCAGCAAACGCTGCACTTCTTTTTCTTTATGTCTCCTTTTGGTCTTTGTAAATGGAGCACTGATGGTAAAATATCTGTTTCTTTATAGAACTGAAGCTCATTTGTCTTGCTGGTTATGTCAGAACGGTTGGTTTGACTCGTGATTTTGATCCTTCAGGAACAGAGCGACTGCTAAGAAGCTAATTGAGCGCTACTTTCTGCAGTTGACTGAAGGTTGTGGAAACAGCAACTGCACAAATGAGTTCTGCGCATCCTTTCGTGGTTTTGAACCACTGGACAACAATGCGGCAGCTGCCAAAGCTCTGGACCTCTTTAAGGCTAACGCCAAACTCTGTGATTATTATCCTACCATCAAGTTGAAGGTGGACGATGAGCAGATGGGCAGTAATATGACCACTGAGGATTTTTCAGGTACTTTGACCATAGACCAAGAGTTTCATGGAAGCTCAGTTTGAAGAAGTTTAAAGATTTGTTTGCTTTGGTGTTTCAGATGTTCACTACCTCTCCGAGCACACCGTGTGTAGCATCCTGACCTTCTGTGAAGAAAAGGGAGATTATTCTGCTCTCGTTCGCGTCATTGGCAGAATTTTCTCCAACGCTGAAGCCCTCATGAAGAGTTTTAGAAAGGATGAACTTGGCACCACCAAAAATCTTGATTCAGTGAAACCAGCAGAGCAGCAGAGTGGGGAAGACTCCTCTGCAGCTTCTTTGACTAATACAGCTCTAAATGGCGTCCTGGACTCGTGTGAGGTGACAGTTGACCTGGACGGCGTTCGGAGAATGTACGACAAGCTTCTGTCCATCGACCAGGTGGAGGCAGCCCTTGTGAACGCTCTCATTTTCCTCACTCCAAACGTCGAACTAGACCTGGAATACCTGGATGTGTACGAAACGAACCCAGACTATCTGAACATCTTCATCATAGTGATGGAGAACAGTAACCTTCACAGTCCAGAGTACCTTGAAGTAGCTTTACCACAGTTCTGCAAGGCAATGAGCAAACTGCCAGTGACCGCGCTTGCCCGCCTCTCAAAGCTCTGGTCCAAGTTCAGCCTCCCACACATCCGCCGTATGATGGAGACCTTCCAGCAGCTCATAACCTTCACTGTGGTCAGCAATGAGTATGATTCAGATAACCTAGTAAATGATGACGAAACTGTGGTGGCCGCAACCCAGTGTCTAAAGGTAGTGTTCTATGCGAGCATCCTAGGAGGGGACGTGGACATGGAGCACAACGACGAGGATGAAGAAGAATCCGATTCTGAGGAATTAACACTGCACGAGCTTCTGGGTGAGGAGCGTCTCTACAAGAAGGGCCCACGGGTGGACCCGTTAGAGAAAGAGCTTGGTGTTCGTACTGTAGATAGCATCAGACCCCTCATCCCTTTCGAGGACTTCATCAATGAATCACTGAATGACGTGATTGAGATGGACAAGGACTTCACCTTCTTCAAAGTCGACGCTGAAACAAAGTTTTCTTTTCAGAGCTGTCCTTTCATCCTCAGTGCCATCACCAAAAACCAAGGGCTTTATTATGACAACAGGATCAGGATGTACAGCGAGCGACGCCTCACTGCCCTGTACAGCATGGTCCAGGGTCAGCAGCCCAACCCTTATCTGAAGCTGAAGGTTCGCAGAGACCACATCATCGATGATGCCCTCGTCAGAGTGAGTTCCAAGAGATTGTGCTGCATTTGTGTTGAAGTGACTGCTCAGTGGATGAAGCGATAATCTCCCTTCTCTCCTCCTGTGTTGCAGCTGGAGATGATCTCCATGGAGAACCCGTCTGACCTGAAGAAGCAGCTCTTTGTTGAGTTTGAGGGAGAGCAAGGCGTAGATGAAGGAGGAGTTTCAAAGGAGTTCTTTCAGTTGGTTTTGGAGGAAATTTTTAATCCAGACATTGGTGAGACATATTTAATGATGGATTAAAAGTTTTTCTTCTTAAAGTTGAACTGTTTAACCCTCGTGCTCTTATGGGGTCCAGATGACCCCATCCTTATATTGATGTGAGATCCCTGCCATGATAAAGGTAGACATGGTTTTATGTCTGCCACGGAAACCAGTGAAAATAAAAAATCTTTAAAAATCCAGATGACCCCACTTTTAGTGTAAGCATGCCTAGGATACCACAAGGGTTACAATAAAACTATTTACCGGTGCAACAAAAAGCAAAAAAAGTGTAGAAATAGCAAAAAGGGCATTTCAAGCTCAGTGTAGTTAAATAGCCAAATGCATGAATAATGACGTATGTATCAGAGGATGTTCGATTGGCTATTCTGCATGTCAATCAAGTGACATACTTCATAGAACCACTGTAGCCACCGTTTGATTGGCAAAAAGTGATGACGACTTAAGAAAGCACTAATATAGGGCTAAGCTATTGTTTCCGTTTTTATCTTTACAGCGGTATTCTTCTTAGCCACCCACAGTCTTCTTTCAAACAATATTGAATTTCTTTTATATATGATGTACAAAAAGTAAAGCAAGAAAAAGACGAGCTGCTGGATGACCCCCATTGTTGTTGCTTTTCTAGTCATCGCACTACAATGACACGCTAGCGGTCTACACCACACTTGCCTCGTGAAAACAAACTGCTCCATGGGAGCGAGGCTTAAATGAGTGGAAACGCTTGCCAGAAGTAATTGGTCTGTCTCGCACTACACCTTCCGTACCAGACCACTCAGTGGAAACAACGCTTATGTTTTCATCAAATAGACCATTGCAGACTGTGGTTTTACACAACTCTTACAAAATGCCTTAAGGCCCGGTCCCACTGACTTTCACAGCCATATCATGACTGGAGCATGAAAAAAATTTAATCCCCCGTGTACAGACGCTGTTAGCATCGGACTGGTAGTGCATCGGCGATATACTGCCGCAGAATCAACCCGCATGCACGCGCTACAAAATTTGGCCTCCGTTACACGCGGAAATAACTTTTGAGACCGCGAATGACTGCGTGTGGTACCAGCGGTACCGCTGTGCAATAGCTGTGGAACGGCGGTGCAACAGCAAATTCAGTACGAGCAGTGGTGCGAACGCCGGCACACGCGCTTGGACGCCGAAATTTTGGGTTCGTGCACGGCTGCAGCAAAGCTGTTTCCCCTGCCAATCTGCGTTTGTACTGCTGCTTACAGCGTCTGTTTAGCGGCTGATCGAGGGAGGACGCGCTTACACACGAGTGTTCTGGCAGAGGAATTGACTCCGGTGTCTGTGTCATGGCAATTCCAAGAGCATGCATAAAGTTGGCGGGTCTAAGTACGTGTGGCAGATTTTCCAACTTTTTCACCCGTGATATGGCTGTCAAATCCTGTAAGACCGGGCCTTCAAATATTAAGAGACAACTTTTTTTGGATTTCTATTTTTTCATTAGTCAATAAACCAGAGGGTATAGTTTTGCTAAAATAGTGAGATCCTCCATGTTACGGTCTAGAAGGCCCAAAAAGAAAATTCCTACAACACTCCATCTTTTTTTTATTAAAGATTTAAAAAGTAAACAAGTTAATGAAGCAGTTGCCACTTTTTTTTTTTTGTAGAAGTATAATGTGTGTAGTTCTACATGAAAACTTTCAGGCTGTAAATTTGTATAGTGTATTTCCTGTTTCTTTACAGGGATGTTCACCTACGATGACAACACAAAGCTGTTCTGGTTTAACTCCTCCTCTCTGGAGAATGAAGCGCAGTACACGCTCATTGGAATCGTCCTGGGACTTGCCATTTATAACAACTGCATCCTGGACGTTCATTTTCCTATGGTTGTCTACAGGAAGCTGATGGGAAAGAAGGGGATCTTCTTGGACTTGTCAGACTCACATCCAGTACAGAAGCTATAATCTCTCAAATACTGTTGTTTTTTTTAGGATATTTATTAGAGTTTTTAACAAAAAGAATTAACTCTTTTTTTTTTTTTTTTTTTTGTGACAGAGTGACTGAAATTCTTCGTTTTGTGTTGCAGGTTCTATACCAAAGTCTGAAAGGGCTGCTGGAGTACACAGGCAATGTGGAAGAAGACATGATGCTCACTTTTCAAATATCACACACAGATCTATTTGGAAATCCAGTACTGTATAATTTGAAGGAGCAGGGAGATCAAATTGCTGTTACCAAGGAAAACAGACAGGTCTGATATCTACGTTTGCAGACCTCAGTCAATAAGAAGTCCATAAGCAAACATAGGATTTTGTTCCCAAATTTTCACATTTCTAATACAAGATATAAGACAGACGAAAATGGAGATTCAAGTTGAAGATACAAACAATGCTTTTATTTTAAAATCTAAATTTTTTGTGAAGATGCAAGCATTCAAATGCTAAAAAAAAGTTTTAAACAATCAATTCAGCTTAATCTTGTTCACATGTGTTCATAAAACCAAACCCAGAATCCTTATTGCTATAAAAAGAAAAATAAGTTTGTATGAATTATTAATTAATTCATTATATTCATAATTATATTCATTAATTTGATAAATATTTAACTTTCTTCCTTCTGTGTGTTTTTAACTGACAGGAGTTTGTAGATCTGTATGCCGATTACATCCTGAACACCAGCGTGGAGAGTCAGTTCAAAGCTTTCAAGAAAGGGTTTCTGATGGTCACAAGTGAATCTCCCATGAAGTATTTGTTCCGACCAGAAGAAGTGGAGCTGCTGATCTGTGGAAGCAGAGTGAGAAAGTGTTTACACTGTGGTTTTCATCCAATAGCTGTGGCTTTTTTTAGTTAACTATTGTTTAATGTCTTGATTTTACAGAAACTTGACTTTGAAGCTCTTGAGAAGACGACTGATTATGATGGCGGTTACACCAAAGACACTCAAGTTATCAAGTGAGTTCAGAAAGAACGTGCTGGAGGTTTGCTTTTTAGCTTTTTGTAAAGGACCTTATTGCTGTTTAAAGTGTAGTCGCTTTTACTGCTGGCTTAAGAAAAAAAGCAAGCAGGGAAAATTTGAGAGCCCTAGACATGACATTTAAAAAAAAATAATAGTGTTTCTTCAAATTGACAAATTGTGGTCACAAATTAGTACTTTTTGCACAACAAATTTATATTTCTTTACTACAAATTAGCATTTTATTTATGTGAGCAAAATCTTTAATGTGTGAAATGCTAAATTGTGTGCACATAATGCTAATTTGAGCGTGCAAACCGCCAATTCATGTGTGCAAAAATGCTAAATTATGTCCACAAAAATGGTACTTTGTGTACTCAATAGGCCAATTTGTACCCCAAAATGCTAAATTGTGCATGCAAAAGGATAATTTGTTAATGTAAAATGCTAAGGTGTGTGCGCAAAATGCTAAATTGTATGTGCAACTTGGTAAATTGTGCACGTAAATGGCTAATTTTTGCAAACAAAATACTAATTTCTTTCGGCAACACAGTTATTTTTGCATGTAATTGGTAATTTATGCATGCAAAATAAGAATTCTTGCCCTCAAAATTGTTGACTTGTGCCTCAAAACTGATCATTTGTAAGGGCAAAATGCTAAAATGTATCCTCAAAATTTGTTGTGTAGTAGTTTGTGCCCAAAAATGCTCACTTGTGCATACAAAATGCTAATTTGTGTGCATACAATGCTAGTTTTTGCATGCAAATGTGCTGATTTGTGCACGCAAAATACTTAATTGAATACTGAATAGCAACTTGGTAAATTGTTTTTGTAAAAGGCTAATTTGTGTGCATAGAATGCTAATATGTCCCCACTATATGCTAACTTGTGTCTACAACAAGGTAAATTGTGCTCATCAAAACATAACTTGTGCATGAAATATACTTATTTGTGCCAATAAAATGCTGATTTGTGAGCATAAAGTACTTATATCCTGGCCACACATTATTTATTTGTGGGTACATTTTTTTATTTTATTTGTTTCAATGTTATGTCCAGGGCTCAATAAAAAATAAAGTCAAGAGCTGAGCAGTGACACTCACATTGGCAGTCTTACTATTTCTAGTCTGGTTTGGACCCAGACAGGTTAAGTCTGGTTCCCTGTACAATAGCTGCTTTTTCTGTCATTTCATTACTGTTTTTATTAAAAGTTTATCCTACTAAGAATCAGAATGAAGCTAAAAATGTCAGAGCATTGTAACAGCAAGGAAGAGCTGAAATATAATTAAAATCAAACAAATTACCTGCAGCACTTTTAACCCTTTTCTTCAGGCGCTGAAACAATGATTCTTAAAAATATGTGTTTAAATACATTTCAATAATTTTTACATTTTGTATTTGTTCAGGAGGAATCTACTTCAAATTGGACTTGTTTTAAGGAGATAAAAGAGTTAGGAAATTAAAAATGAATTAAACGGTTATTTTAATTTGAAAATATTTCGGGGGGTAGATGATTGAAAACAGCTAGAAAACTTCTGATCTGAAGGACCAATTAGATGGTGTCAAGTAAACAGTCTAACTGAAATCAATCTACATTTTAATTTGAAAGTAACGGCGTGCAGGGCAAATTTGAAGAAGCACAAATCTTTAATTCGTTTGGAAAAATGTTGCTAAACATTGGGTTTGTGTCAAAGTCAAGGAGCTTCTCAGTATTGGTGTACAGCTAGAAGCAAGACTTGTCTTTTACTCCTCATTGTTGATGTTTTTTTCAAACTATACTGCCCCTAAATCCCTGCTGGATTTATCAGTTTTGACTTCAAATATAAAATATGATCTGGTACTCACAGATTTTCCTGCAAGACAGTCGATCTAGCTACAAATACGAGAATAATGTATTATGCCAGACTATAGGTATCTTATATTTTTTTGTATATATAAATCATTTTTCATCCAAGTCAAAAAAACTGCATAACTTATTTACCTGGCATCATATAGTAGTTACTTGATGAATTTGGTTCCAGTTAATTTAAATGTAGCCGCCTGTTGAGTTTAGCTCTTTGGTCAGTTTAAGTTTTGAAGATAAAAATAATGAATGGTCGTCTTCTTTTATTTTTGCGGTTGCAGGGATTTTTGGGAAATTATTCACTCCTTCAGCGAAGAGCAGAAAAGGCTGTTTCTCCAGTTCACCACGGGCACTGACAGAGCACCAGTCGGCGGCCTCGGCAAACTGAAGATGATCATCGCTAAGAACGGCTCTGACACAGACCGGTACAATCATTGATCAATTCAACGACTTAGTTACAAATGTGTGATAATACTCAGTGTAGGGCCTGTAACTCCAAAACAGTAATGTTTTACCCGTTGGTTGTTTGAAATGAGCAATACTTAAATATTACTTTAACCAAATTTAACTAGTTTTCTTTTACATCTCAATCATTAACTGTATTACTCAGACATTATATTTGTCAGAATAACAATTTTTGCTCCGGTACCTTTTTGTTTTTTTTTTTTTTTACATGTTCTTGCTAATCCAAATTTTTTCCATATTTTTTTTTTTTATTGCAAGTTATTCAAGTTATAAACTGGCCAATCAGATGCCTCGGTTAAAGCATGTGGTGCCCGCTGGCTCAAACGTTTGAGATATTTGATTGACAGATTCCTCCGAGCCCGCTTTAAGTGGTAGAAGTGTGGACTTGAAACTTTACACCATGACGAAAAAGATGTTGCGAGATCCAGCTTGTGTTAAATATTCAGTCAGCCTTGCGTTTTTTGGTGTTATTAGACTTATATTACCGTATTTTTCGGACTATAAGTCGCACCAGAGTATAAGTCGCATTTTTTTCCAAGTAATTTAATTTACAAACTGGTTAAAAAAAACGACATTACATCATCCTGGAAGGTGAGTTATAACATTCATAAGTGAATAGAGAACAGGCTGAATATGTGTCAACACATATTAACATATTAGCATTATAAAAAAAACGAAAAGGTGTAGCATTTATATAACATAACAGTTTTATTTAACTATAGCCTCAAGAACTCATCAATTTTTTACCTTTACTGTAATTAATTGCACGCAATCTCACTCCATATCACTAAATCCGTTAAATTCTTCGTCCTCGGTGTCACGTCTGAATAACTCCGCTAGAGGAAGACAAAACGGAGGTTCCACTTCTTCACGGCTGTCTTCAGTCTCAGAATCCGCTCCAGTTCCATTTATTCCAGCCTTTCTGTATCCAGACAGGATGGTCTCGGTTGTCACTGAAGCCCATGCTTGGTTGATCCATTCGATGACTTGCAGAGAAGTAGCATGGCGCATTCTCCCGGTTTTCAGCTGCCACTTTCACTACTTGCAGCTTGTAGTCTGCAGCATATGTTTTTCTTTTGGGGGGGATTTATATTTAGTCTTCTCCGTTTTCCTTGTAAGCTAACGTTTACGGTTAACTCGCTAATTGTTAAGGAGTATCAGATATCGCAGCGTAAGCCTAGAGTGCCTTCTTGTGGCTGTCTGTGAAATTACCATATAATTTTTTTTTCCCAAAAATATACGGTAATTGCATAGATCACCATAAGAGGGCACTCTAGACTTACGGTCCATACCTCATCTCATTAAGAATGCGTATATAAGTCACACTGGATTATAAGTCGCAGGGACATTTAATCTATGAAAAAAAATGCGACTTATAGTCCGGAAAATACAGTACTTTTTTTGGGATGGGTCCTGAACCAAAATATGTACCATGTTGTTTCCAGTATCACATAAACATACAGATTTCAGTGTTTCGTAGTGGACTCAGATAAATGAAGAGTGATTAACGAGTGAATTCATTGTACTTTAAAAAAAAATTAATTCTGGTATCGTCTTTGGATAAATCACAATACGTATTGTGAGACGTGTATTGTGATACATATTGTATTGTATCGGCAGACTCTTGCCAATACACACCCTAGTGATACCTGATTTTGTTTTGTTTGCAAGACTGTCCTATATTTTAACACTTTTTTTAATTTAAAGTTTTCTTCTTTGTTATGCAGGTTACCGACGTCCCACACCTGCTTCAATGCACTGCTGCTACCTGAGTACTCCTCCAAGGACAAGCTGAGGGAAAGACTCCTCAAGGCAATAACTTACGCCAAAGGGTTTGGGATGCTGTGAGAGATCCTCACAAGCTCGTATCAGGCTTTGATTGCAGGGGAAAAACAAAGGGAGCATTCAGAGATACAATGAAATGCTGACATAATCATGTGCCTAACCAAACTCAAACTCCTCTGGTGGCTTTGTGTTCCTAAATAAGCTCAATTGTCCAAAGAGTTTAATATTTATTTAAAAAATCTCCTAAAACCACTTTTATTTCTCAGCCTCAGAGATTTTTATTATTTAATTGTTTTGATTTGCTCTGAAATATAATTAGAGATTGTGTGGTGTGAACATTTTGATGCTGTGTGTGCACTGCTTCTTGAAAGGTTAAAAAAAAAAAAGAATTTGAAATGAGTTTAAAAGTGCATCTTTATGGTTTTTTCACATGTTCTTGTCAGGCATTGATACAACACACTTGATTTGTGAAACCAAGAGTGCAATAACTGAACAGCAGCAGAGTTGTCCGTCAGAACTGTAGCAGTATTGGTTCCACTCTGGGATTTACGGTGCTCTTTGGCTACGATTGTATTTGATGTCTTTTGTGCTGTGCCTTTTTGTATTTGATTTAAGTACTGTTTGCTTCAACAACATGTTTTTGATGGCCTTGCAGGGTTTCTCAGTCACTTAACCACACAGCGGTGCCAGCTCGCACCATCAGAAATACGTCCTTTTACTCCTTTCTGCTGTTTTTTTGCTAAAATCTACCAATAGCACACTTGTAAGTTCAGGCGGGTGATGCCTATATAAGGCAGGAAAAAAGGTTTTATTTGCTCAAACATCTCAGGTATAAAGACTGTGCAGTTAATGTGAAACTCTTATGTGAAACAACTTTAATGAAAATCAAATAAATAATAAAAAAAAACATCAATTAAATGTCTTTAATCACTTAAGATTCTGGGCTGCAACTATGCTTTTGTCAGTGGTAACTGTCCAAAATACATCCACACAGACAGATTAAGGGTTTGACTAAAGAACATTGACTAAGAGCATCCTGCTGCCATGTTCCCATGGTAACATGTGAACACATCTGCAAGCAGGGATTCTAAAATGCATTAATTTTCAAACCACACCCCCTTCCTCTAGCGTCTCTAGGAAACGTCAGGCCCTGTTTTAGTGACGAGACGGACACACGGGGTCCAGAAGAAATGGAAAAAATGTGGGCTCATGTGTCACATGCATGTGTGCATCACAAAACTCAGATAAGCACAGGACCCAAAACCTGAGAAAAGCTTCTTAAGCTCTATATCCTCCTGTGAGCAGGTGTAATGCATCTCTGCCAATCTTTCAGCTCCTCCCACACCAGAAACATACGAACAGGGACCACACCAAAGGTAGCAAAAAGGCCCAGCTCTGCAACGTCATTACACATTTGACTGGTTTTCATTGAGGTTGTAGTTTTGGACAAATTATCTGGAAATCAATCAATCCAACTACAGGAGCAGAAAAGCTTTGGAACATGATCAACTTTGTCATCCTGAGTGGAAAATATGGGCTTTGATTTAACCACGTGCCTGTTTGTGCCGACAATCTATATGCGAGTTTGTGTTTGTATGGAAGTCTCTCACATAATCAATCATTTGATCTAGTCTTTCTGTTGATTTAAGCTAAAGTCCCATTAGTTGTCATGCACCTCGGTGTGTGAAATTCATTCACTGCATTTGACCCATCCCCTGACAGCTGCACTCGGGAGCCGTTTGGTGGTTAAACCGCCCCAATCCAGGCCCTTAGTGCTGAGTGTCAAGCAGGGAGGCACTGGGTCCAATTTTTAGAGTCTCTGGTATGACTCGGTCTGGATTTGAATAACTGATTTTCCAGTCTCAGGGCGCACACTCTTACACAAGGCCACTGAGCTGGTCTATCAGCACTTAGCTAATATTTATTTAAGTTAATATTTATTTATTATCTTGACCACTTTGAGCCAAAAGCCTCTTTCCTCGCCTATTTTGATG